>NW_027394484.1:0-25000 GCF_049309525.1 Garra rufa | reverse complement strand
TTACCATCATCTAAATTGTCTACCAACTTATTAAAATGAATCTGTCAGTTGATAGTCTACAGTCATGTCAACATATGATCAACAGCATATTATATCATCCTTACTTAAGAGCCTCAAATACATCAAATGAATAATTACTTAACCATCTCATTTTTATCAAAATCACTAGTTTATTATCTGTTGATAGTTAACTAAACATTAGTTGTGCATCTGTTGTGTGTCAACTAATCTAAAGTTTACATTCAGCAGACTATTAGTAGGCATTCTCAACTAAGCATTTGTAGATATATTTTAGGACTATCCAATTAAAGTGAAAAACAGTTGATAACAGTAGAAAGTCTATAAACTATCAACAGAACACATACAAGCATGCATTAATTGTATGCAATAGATTTGCAGTTTAAAATGAAAGTCAATACCAGACAATGAAAATACAATAGAACAAACACTACAGGCAGGATATTGGAGAAAGTTGTTTTATTAACAATATATTTACACAAACCCACTGTTTGCTAGTGTATCAGATCTGAACAGTCTGATTATGTGTGGCAAGTTTGACATCAATTAACAAATATTTATATATAAAACCAACGTGATCTCATGATAATTCGTATTTATTTTACGTAAAATGTGGTTCTACAAAATGTACATTTACTTACGTTTTTCCAGACACTAAAACGTACAATATTGACGTATTTACAGCATCTAAACGTACAAATACATACGTATTTTTAGCATTTTAACGTACAATACTAGACGACACCTAAAAACAAATCCTTATGAATACTAAAATCGCAGCACTAATTTAATTATTATTGCTGTTTTTAGTTGTCATACAAATTGCCTTGTGTATTCAACTGCATTATTAAAAAAAATTAATAGTTTACTTAATATGAAATTATAACATTAACTTACATTTTCTGACATGCTGTGACTAACACTAGAACCATAAAATACACAGAACACGCATCTTAATTACAAAATTAAACGATTTGATTTGGGCGCTGTAATCCAGATTTTCAGAATTCATGCGATTGCGAGGACCAGACCCAAATTCAAGCCTTTATCTGACGATCTTGATCTTCATTTCCATCCCAAGCAGCGAGTCCAGCAACAGCCATAAAACCGCGCTCAAATGCATTTTACAATTTCAAATACAGACGCACTAGGAAACTAAACTACAGGTTTTACGGCAGGAAAACCGAACGCTCATTGGGCAAATTCCAAATGGAAGTGCGCATCCCTACGCCCTACTCCCTCCGAAGGGCAGATCCCTTTGAAGTGAGTTCTTTTAAGGGAGTAGGGCATTTCTGTCTCTTTTAACCGTTTGGAACTCCCTTGGCGAAGGGAATGACTGACGAAATGTTACCTTGACAACGCTGCACAAACGTGATCACTAACGGAAATCACTTCCGTGAAGTGACCATGGAATGTTCCCTTCGCTAACGGCCTTCTGGAAGGGCCCTTCGTGAAGGGATTAAGTTGCTCACTTTCGTTTGGAACGTCCCTACAAATGGCGTCCCCTTCTAGAAGTGCCCTTGAAGGGCGCAAAATAGCCGTTTGGAATTCGCCCATTGGCTCTTGCCAGCATTCGCCACAGATTACGACATGCCGTGTTTCTGGTGAGTTGTGTTTGAACGATGCGCGGGCGCCTAGACGGAGAGGATCAGGATAATAATCTGGATCATATTTTCAGCCATCAACAACTTAAATCCTGCTCTGCACCTCAAATAAACCTACTGTATTCCGTCAGAGACGACTGCGGCTGCAAACACATAGTCATTTGGATTACTTTTTGGTACAGCTGTTGACATTTTTGTTTATGAATAAATTATTGCGATTGCACGTTTCCGTCTTTCATGTTTTTTATTACTGTACCGAGAGATATGGTTAACGTTAGGTTTCGAGGTAGGAGTGTGACCAGCGACTATAAAAAATATTTTTATGTTTTATCATCAAAATGAGAATTTTCCTGCATATTTTGGTCAGTTACGTTTTAGATCCTTTTATATTCGCTATTAAATGGGTAAGTTATATAAAACAAACAAACAGCACCATGTCACCTCAGGAGTAAAGTAACTTCTGTTTGTTTGTTTTATATATGTTTTATATATAAATATTTGTTAATTGATGTCAAACTTGCCACACATAATCAGACTGTTCAGATCTGATACACTAGCAAACAGTGGGTTTGTGTAAATATATTGTTAATAAAACAACTTTCTCCAATATCCTGCCTGTAGTGTTTGTTCTATTGTATTTTCATTGTCTGGTATTGACTTTCATTTTAAACTGCAAATCTATTGCATACAATTAATGCATGCTTGTATGTGTTCTGTTGATAGTTTATAGACTTTCTACTGTTATCAACTGTTTTTCACTTTAATTGGATAGTCCTAAAATATATCTACAAATGCTTAGTTGAGAATGCCTACTAATAGTCTGCTGAATGTAAACTTTAGATTAGTTGACACACAACAGATGCACAACTAATGTTTAGTTAACTATCAACAGATAATACAAACGTGATTTTGGTAAAAATGAGATGGTTAAGTAATTTTTCATTTGATGTTTTTGAGGCTCTTAAGTAAGGATGATATAATATGCTGTTGATCATATGTTGACATGACTGTAGACTATCAACTGACAGATTAATTTGAATAAGTTGGTAGACAATTTAGATGATGGTAACACAATCTACAGACAGTTAGCTGACTATTAGTTAATAACATGTTGCAAAAGACATACTGAATGTCAACATGCACTTTTTGTAAAATCTATAAATTAGAAACTAACATGCACTTTATAGTCTACAGGCAGTTAGTTGAATGTATGTTGCTTGTCTGTTGAAACAATGTTGTTGAATGTCAACTGATGCACTGTTGACATGCAACTAAATGAATACTGATAACTAGTAGAGTGTCAACAGATGGACCATCGAAATAAAGTGTTACCGTATTTTTTTCTTAAAACAAGTAAAATTATCTGCCAGTGGGGTAGATAAAATATTCTTAAAACAAGAGTATTTTAATTACCTAATTGCCAGATAATTTTACTTGTTTTCAGAGTAAAAAATAAATAAATAAATAAGTGCATTTTGCCTTAAACAAGACTAAATATGTCATTTTGCTTATCTAGTAAGTGCATCTTAATTTAAGAATATTTTGATATTTTGACAAGAAACAAGACAAAAATACTAAACAAGATAAGCTTTTTTATCTTTGAAGAGAGAGATTAAATTCTTGAATTACCTCTCTCAGTCTGAGCA
This sequence comes from Garra rufa, assembly GCF_049309525.1. Lineage (NCBI taxonomy): Eukaryota > Metazoa > Chordata > Actinopteri > Cypriniformes > Cyprinidae > Garra > Garra rufa. The sequence continues at coordinate 21,732 of NW_027394484.1, read as the reverse complement.
TATATCAAAAGTGTTTGGCAGCAGCATCTTTACTAATAGTGAAACTTTAAGTTCATTTGCTTCAGGAACAGTGCCGTTGTTACCTCGCTTGTGAGAAATGTCATGTAGTTTTTAAATTGTTTATCATCAGAGCATCACTAACAACATTAGTGCGCGTTCTAACGTGTGTGTAAACTGTATGTGTGTGTGTCTGCAAGGGAGAGTGGGAGAAATAGAGCATAATAAAATTCAATTTTGTGTCAAAAACATTAAAATAATTAAGCATATGTGACCCTGGACCACAAAACCAGTCTTAAGTCGCTGGGGTATATTTGTAGCAATAGCCAAAAATACATTGTATGGGTCAAAATTTTTTTTTTTTTTTTTATGCCAAAAATCATTAAGAAATTAAGTAAAGTTTATGTTCCATGAAGATTTTTTGTAAAATTCCTACTGTAAACATATCAAAATGTAATTTTTGATTTGTAATATGCATTGTTAAGAACCTAATTGGGACAACTTTAAAGGTGATTTTCTCAGTCTTTTTGATTTTTTTTGCATCCTCAGATTTCTGATTTCAAATAGATGTATCTCAGCCAAATATTGTCCTATCCTAACAAACCATACATCAATAGAAAGCGTATTTATTGAGCTTTCATATGATGTATAAATCTCAGTTTTGTCAAATTTAACCTTATGACTGGTTTTGTGGTCCAGGGTCACATATAGTGTTAGTTCTGGCAGGTCACGTGAGTCAAGCTCGCATCAGCTGACTCTCAGCTGATCACATCTACCTATAGGAACAAATAGGAGCAAACACTCTCCTCCATCCCCAACTCCTCCTTTTGCGACAGTCAGGACCTGGCTTTATGATTCCACATTGAATCAGTATTTATTTGTTTGACCAGTGTCTTTGTTGGTTTTGATTATTTTGCTGTTTTAAGCTGTAAGGACCTAACTGAAAATATCATGTGGTGAAGTGATATAGACATGTAATGCAGTGAAGGCCTAGCTGTAGCTACGTTCGTCTTGCGTTTCCCTGAAAATAATTGCATACCTTAGAACATTCGTCAGCCAATCAGATTGAGGCAATTAACGGCCCCGTAGTAGCCAGGGCTTCCCCATGCTGCCTTGTGCGCAGCACGATTGTATTCACGCTGCTAGGCAACCTGGAAACCATGGACCAAATTTTCACCTCAGATCTAATCACAGAATGGGGAGGGAGCAGCAAGACGATGACGCCTTCTATGCGACTCAACGAAGCAGTTTGTTTATAACTATGGATCCAGCATGGCAGCAGATGCGAAGTTATCTTTCGATGCAGCCTTAGATAGTGTTCTAAGTAGTTTAGAACGCAAGTTTATTTTGAAAAAAGAGCAACTTTTGGCGTTCGCTCTACATACATCATCTGGTATAATTGAAACGATTGGCTATGAGCTACGCACAGGCGCATTTGATAGACATTCATAGCACCCAATAAATGGCTCTGGGCATTCGTAAACCACACCTCAAATACGAGAAAATGAACATGTGGTTCCCAGACCACGAATCATGACGTTGTCATGACGTGGTTTGGCGTTAGCCAGGCTAGCCCGGTAGTACAATGTGCAGTATTTAATACTTAACCTGTGTTCTGAACACAGCTTCTCTGAGAACACAAAAGGAAATCTCTTGAAAAAAAAAAGTTTTGTTAGGACCCCTATGTTCTTGAAAGTATTTTCAACATATCTTACAAGATTTAAATGCGTGAACTATCCCTTTAAACACGTAAACTTCAGAAAAGGGGTTTTTCACAGCAATGCCATGTTGGTTTATAAGGGGGTCGTTCATCTTCAGAACACAAACAAATATATTTTTGATGAAATCCGAGAGCTTTTTGACCCTGAATAGATAGCAACGCAACTGAAACATTTTATGGCCCAGGAAGATATCAAGGATATCAATAAAATAGTCCATGTGACATCAGTGGTTCAACCTCCTTTTATGAAGCTACGAGAACTTTTTGTGCATGAAGAAAACAAAAATAACAAGTTTATTCAACAATTTGTGTGGAATTTTGTTCTTTGTTTAAATCTTCAGACATGTTATGTATAAGACTGTTTTATGTACAGTGTGCATCTTCTTTTTGTTTTCTTTGCGCACAAAAAGTATTCTCATAGCTTCATAACATTACGGTTGAACCACTGATATCACGTGGACTATTTTATTATTGTCCTTACTACCTTTCTAGGCTTTGCACATGGTAGGTGCATTGCTGTCTATGCAGGGCAAGAAAGCTCTCAGATTTCATCAAAAATAATACAATTTGTGTTTTAAAGATAAATGAAGGTCTTACAAGTTTGGAACAACATGAAGGTGAGTAATTAAGGGCAGAATTTTCATTTTTTTTTTTTTTTTTTTTCACTATCCCTTTAAAAGAATATAATTTTTTTTCTTAGTGTGAAGAATCTAAAGAACCTGTTTCCACTATAAAAAGCATTTTGTGCAATAAAAAGTTTCAATGGAGGTTTAAGGTACTTCATGGAATTACAGCTACCAATACAGAACCATTATTTTTAAGAGTGTAGCATTTTAGCTGTGTTAACGTAAATGTCAAACACTGACAACATCTTAAATCTAACTTCACAGATGCTCTGTCAAAGATGTTATGTCAAAGTCAGTACGACATTCATCAGAAATGACGAATACGGAAAGGTGGCCCATCCACCATGTGGACAAATCGATCTGTAGCAGCAAGACTATGAGCACACTGTCCGTCATTCACACGAGTGGTTCCTCGAACCCTTGGAAAAACTACAGCGCAGTCAATATGTCAAAATCAGCATGCGGTTGCCCCGTGTCGTCTCGGGCGTCTTCGAATGAAGCAGTGGCTCATTGTCACCCTCTGAGAATGCAAACAACAATCGATAGTTGATCCTTGGGCACCTCATCGACTGTGGCTAGTTGTGCAGATTTCTCAGGAGATCTTTGTGGGGATGATGATGCTTCAACTGAAGGAGCCCTGAAGGAAGAGAAAGACCTCCAGCTCTGTCAGCAGATTGTCTTCTTGTGGGCGAAGAGGAGTTTGACCCATGCCCGTATCCTTCGAGGATCTGGCATCCATTGCATCTGGTGAGCTTTTTCACACTTCCACACACAGGTTCAATATGTCAATAAGTACCCCGGGGGTGTCAGAGCCCAGGATGAAACGGTGAGAATTAGTCCAGAAAGAGATATCCTATCAGCTCACACATTCCTCTAATCCCCACGGCACTCAGACTGTTCCAACTGCGCCTACGTAAAGATGCTGCGGGTGAGACTCAAAACAACGCATTATATAATCCAAATCGGCACGAGTAACAGGTCTATTTAATTCCCTTTTGATGTGACATATGGCTGTGCCCTATTCTGCTAAGAAATATTGCTTTAGTGCAAAAAAAAAAAAAAATAAAAAAATTAGAAAATGCTGAAATTGTGTTTTCTTTAGCCCACCTGGACATTTAAGTTTTTTTAAAAAAAGCTTCATAATACTGCTGGTACATCAAAACTAAATTATCATTTGCAGCAGACAAAAAATTACACAATTAAGTGAGTAAATAATAAGTAAGAAAGAAAGAAAGAAAGAAAGAAAAAGGGGAGAAAAAGTGAGGAAGTGAGGAAAAAAAGAAAAAATAACGGGTCACCCCCCCCCCCAAAAAAAAATAATAAAAATAAAAATAAATAAAAAAAATAATACAAATTATCCTTCAGAAATCATTTTAATATGCTCATTTGGTGCTCAAGAAACATTTTCATGTTGTTATCAATGTTATTATCAATGGAAAACAAATGCTGCTTAATATTCTAGTAGAAACCATTTTTTATCCTTTTTTTTCAGATATTTGAACAGAAACATTTTTTTGTAAAATTTTGTAAAATAGAAAAGAGTTTTTGCAAAAAAATATGGGCTGAACCCAAGCCTTTGTTACTAATTAGAAAACACCATCTTAGAACTTGTAACATTGAGTTGCTTCACTGAAAGCTTATTGTATTACCTGGAGCTCATATCCCTGAAAACATTGAGGCAAATTTTCAAATAGACGGTAATCTTATTAACAAGCCACATATTTGAAGTCTAAACAAGTACATTCTCACCTAAAAACTCTTAAAACTACATTATGTGATTTATTTGAGCGTCTGCCATGATACTCGCTGAGAAATACCGCAAATGGAGTGATATAAAAGGTGAAATGGTTGGAGTTCTGACATCACTGGAATATTGCACTCCTCTCAGCCAATCAGATTCGAGGACCAGAAAGAACTGTTGTGTAAATGTCTTTACTAATCACTTTTGCTCAACTGAATGCATCCAAGCTGAATAAAAGTATTTTCAAAAAAGAAAGAAAGAACATTAGAAAGGACCATAAGCTGGGACCCAAACTTAGGTCTTCCGAAGCAAAACTGTGGCATGTGTCAGAAAACTGCAGACATGGCTATCAGCTCCAACATAATATTTAGCTTTTTATTATAGTAACAGGACAGATCTGTCCTTTATGGTGGCATTCATAATTAAGGTGTGTAACAGCAATTTGCAGCAACAGTATGGCATGAAGTCATTTATTTTCACTGAGAGTGGGCGATCTGAGGCATCATGAGTGACAGAGTCTGCTGATGACAGAAGAAAATCCACCTGCTTCAACTTATGAACACCCTTTTAAATACAACCTATTTTGTGTCATTTCATTATGTCCTCATACCAGCTGCATTTCAATGGAGACAATGAGCAAAGAAAATAACGAATCATTCAAACATAAAGATGAGAACAACCATTGAAAAGTTTGGAAACACCGGTCCAGTCAGGTTCCCTGAAATCCAGTTTGCTCTGTTCCCACTTGATTTCAAATGTACACGATTTCTTCTTTCAAAATGCATTTTACACACTACAATCCGTCACACGCTCCATCAGAGCTTTCTCTATTATTTAGGCACCCTAAAACGATAGGTTTGGAAGGGTCCCGCAAAATGAAAAAAAGAAAAATCAACAAAATCAATGGGCTCTCTTGAGCAGTTCTTGGCCCACTGATCCTAAAGAGATAGTGGAATGTAAAAAGAGAGATACAAAGAGACACTTTAATCAACAAACCCTCATTTGCTCTGTTTTGGTCTCTGGGAGCAGAAAGGCTGTCAAAGACTATTGGGCTGAATAAGCCAAAAATACATTTAAATGGATAAAAATTTGGAGCAATATCAGAAGAAGGTCTACATTTACTGAAGCTGGCTCCTTGCTAGACTACCGAATCAGTGTCATGATGACTGATCTACAGAATAATGGCAGCTTTGATACAGCAATTTGTTCCATTGAGTTTTTGAGTTTTTTTTTTTTGAAAATGTGGCTTTTTTTTTAGGAGAGAGGACAGGAAATAATGGGCAAAAAGAACATAAAAAAGCGGTGAGTCATCTTTTAACTTACGTCAACCATATGAAAACTATGAACTGCCATTATAGACTGATTTCTGAAGGATTAATGGGAGTAATGATGCCAAGAATTCAGCTTTGGATTACAGAAATAAATTACATGTTAAAATATATTTAAATAGAAAGCAATTATTGTATTAAAATTGTAATATATTTTTTTTAAATATTACAGCTTTAACTGCATTCTTGGTCTAATAAATGCAGCCTTGGCGAGCATAAACTTCTTTCAAAAACTTCTACAAATCTTACTGACCCCAAACTTTTGAACGTCAAAGGTAAAAAATGCCAAAAATCCAATTTTACAAAAGTAGATATGCTGCATTTATGCAAAGTGACACATTAGGTTTTTTAGCCCTGCTCAAAGGCCCTGCAATGGGTTTAAGGACGTGAAGACCAATTGAGAGAAAGCTCACATTAAGTGTAATTTTTGGACAAGAACATGAAAAAAAAAAAAAAAAAACCATATTAAATAATTACATTAATGCATATTCACATACTGAGTGAAGCAAATGCTGGTTAGTTTGGCCATGGTATGTATGATAGAGCTGCATGACCTTTATAGCAGGTTTACCCACCCGAAGGTGTCACCCTCCAAAAGTTTTTTGGCAGGTCCTTGAGGAATGACACTTTCTGAAGGTTTCTCCATGCTCTCAGCCTAAGGGGGTTTCTCTTTATTTGGTCACTTTAGCCCAGGGCCTGGTTTGGTGATGCACCGCTGATAGAGTGACAAGGTGTCTCAATATGGAACAACAACATTTCCTAAGGTTTTGAAGGAACAGTTCACCTGAAAAATTACAATTCTGTTATTTACTCAACCTCATGTCAGTTCATTCCTTTTTTTTTTTTTTTTTAGTTGAAGCAGCTGAAATATTTATTTCACATTTTGTTTAGATCATCATTTTCAACATATTGTATTGTATTTGTTTAAGTTTAGGGCCAGCAAGATTTTGATCTGAAATTTGATTAGAAACATATGGTAAAAACACTTATATTGTAAAAAATGTTTATAATTTAAAACAATTGTTTTCCATTTGAATACATTTTATATATTTATGCAATTTTAGTAGAGATTTTGATTACAGCCATTACTAGCCAATACAGTTGGCTTCACTGTGTCACATGATCCTTCAGAAATCATTCTATGTTTATTTGCTGCTAAAGAAACATATAATCAGTCCCTCCAGTTTTTCGCGATTCTGCGATCGCTGAATTTAATGCAAAATCAACAAAATGTCGCATTTTTTTGCGATCCTGCATAATTTGTCATTTAACCGCAAAATAATCGCAAAAAATGGTTATTCAAATATTTCAATAATAAAAAGATTTTAATATATATATATATATATATATATATATATATATATCATGTTGATAAAGACGCTGCTCACGTGATGTCTGTGAGCTGTCTGTCTGCAGGGCTCGCAAGATCGATGTCCCGTGGGCTATTGTGTTTTTCAGTCGAGCTACCAAAATGTTTCACTGGCCTGCCGACCCGCTATCGTAAAGTAGAGGGCTTCTGTTGTTGCAAATGGAACGCCATAACAGTTTTGAATTTGTTAAATAGTATAAGAAAAGTCTTAATTATAATTTTAAAAGTCAGCTAGGGACGGAAAGACGAATCTAAAGGCAATGATGTCATTGAATAAATATGAGCCCTGCACATTTCAAAGTCAAAACGCAGCACTGATGTCTTTAAATGAATGTATCTGAGTAGAACCGACTGTCCTCAGAAACGTGTCGTTGGCATTTTCATTTCATGCTGATAAAACAGCGTTAAAGCTGATTTGTATACAGCCGTTACTAGGGAAACGATAATATTTCAGCGCTCCTAAAGCGCCCCCTTGTGACAGAATTTTAATTTTAATTTTTTAGAATTTTTTCCAATACATTTTTCAGCTGTTTATTTTTATGCAGCAAACACATAGGGTTTTTAATGTGCCTTCTAAAAAATCTAAACAATTAAGACAGTAATATTTATGTTTTAAATAAATATGATAAATTATATACTTTATTTATCCCTTTTAATGGTATAAAGGCTGAAATGCCATTGTATAAGATATTGTTTTTGTGTGAATCTGTATCTGAATTATAAATCATGTCATTTTATGACCTAAAATTCTACCTTACATTGTCCAACCCCACTCATTCTGTTCATTTTACTTGTGCAGCTCTTAAAAAGGATCATACATTGCTTTAAATTGATATTTAAAAATTCTGCAGATACACTAAAGAGTGAAATAAAATTTCTTCCTTGATATTTGTTTATATTTGTGTATTGAAAACATATTTGATTGACATTTAGACTCCTGTTTGAATTTTTATATTTAAAAAAAAAAATTAAAAAGCTTTTTTATTTGGGCTAGTTCAATTAATTTTTGGGCTACCAAAATGTAAAGAGTACCTGAGATGCGACTGAAATGAAGTAGGCTATGTACAGTATAAATTTCTACACCTGCTGTTAATGTTTACTAAGGTCACATAAGAATATTGCCCATAGGTTATTTTAAAAGTTCAAATGTATCAGAATAAACAAATTTTATGTTTGATTTGCGTTATGTATGATAATTGAGCCTCTAACATAATACCTAATATGGTAAATGTGATGTCCTAATTATTAATAAATAAATTAAATAATTAAATAAATCGCAAAATTTTTCGCAAATTTCTAGGACTTGCCACCACAAAATTTATAATTTTCATCGCAAAAATCACAAAAAAAAATCGTGAAATCCTGGAGGGACTGCAAACTGCGATCTTTGTGTCATCTTCACTCACACCAAAGACATGTTTACATGTGACTGTGAGTGCGCGCGCGTGGCTGTAACGTAATTGCATGTGCCGCTGGCAATAAAGGGATCGGCTAGGAATCGGCAAGAGGAGAAATTGACCGGCCGGTCACCGATCATGCGAAAAATCGTCCGATTCCGATCACTAGCCGATCAATCGGTGCATCTCTAATATTTACTGTATGTATGTTGTGGTCACTAAATGCCTCCTGCTCATGCAATCATAAAAACGTTTGTCTATATTAATTGGATGATAATGATTCTGCATCTATCTTGAATTTGTGCAGGAAGAGGAAGGGAGGGTAATTATTTGTAATAGCTGAATGGTTAAAAAAATAGTATCAACAGCACGGAGTGATTATAGATTCAGCATGTGGCGGATGTTTTGTGTTCAGGCACATTTGTTAAGTGCAGATGTTTTATTACAGATCCCAGGAGGAAACAAACAAGAGAGTTTCACATTATAGACCTCTCTGTCTTTCTTTCTCAGTAGACACACGCCCACAAAACCTGAACAACAAGACCAAACAACGGATGGGAAGAGAGTCATTACTTTTTCATACTGTGGCTAGTAAAACAAGGAGACGCCATTACCGCCCAAGTGAGATTAATGGCTGACATGGGCCTCAGCGACCAAAGCAAGGAAAGAGCTGCGAGAGAGAAAGAGAGAAAGGACAGACAGAGAGTGTGAGAGAGAGACGGACTCATAGGAGAGAAAGGGTGAAGGGCATGGTGCCAAAGCTCATTGACTTCTTTTCCCACCTTCTGAGACTCTTTGCGTAGGTCGGATGAGTCACTTTAGAGATCTGATACTCCTGAGCTGTCATCCTCTCCTGATTTAGACCTTGTCTTGGCTAGGAACGCGCCTACAGAGCTATAATAAGACTTAGCACAGCCGTAAGAGTTTGTCCTGGTGCTCAGCGAAAGACAATGTCCCATTAGAACACTGTGAAGGTGATTTAGCTGATATTAATCAGTTTCAGTGTTCAAATAGTACCCTCAACTTGCTGCTGAAAATATAAGAGAGGAAGGATCCAATATGGTGGGTGGCAACCAGAGTTCAGAAGAGATAAATTCAAAATTAACATCCTTTTAATTCAATCAATTCAATTCAACATTCAATTTCAGGACAATTCAGTGTTTTTCAACCCTGGCCCATAAGATGAAAATTCAATAATAATAATAATTAATAAGTAGGTAAGTAAATACATTTAGATGCTATTTGATGGTGGAAAAACATTAAATTTACCAAAATGGCAATAAATGTTGGACTCATGTTTAGAATCCAATACTACTACTACTACTACTACTAAAAATAAATAAAAGAAAGAAATAAAAAAAGAAAGATGCTATATTAGGGTGAAAAACATTACATTTCCCATAATGGCATTAAATGTTGGACTCATTTGAATTGAATATAATTGAATAGACTGCATTTAATTCATGAACAACAGTGAGGGGGAAAAATGCTAAAATGTATAAAATAAAATACAATACAATAAAAATATTAAAAATAAAATAAAATAAAAATATTAAAAATAAAAATATAAAAAATAAAAATATTACAAATAAAATAAAATAAAATAAAATAAAATAAAATAAAATAAAATAAAATAAAATAAAATAAAATAAAATTAATGAGCTTGTTTAGGGGTGAAAAACATTAAATTGACCAAAATGGCATTAAATATTGAACTTGTTTAAAAATAATTTATTTGGATGGACTGCATTCAGTTCATGAACAACAGTGAGAGGGAAAATTATTTTAAAATATAAATAATAATAATAATAATAATAATAATAATAATAATAATAATAATAATAATAATAAAAAGAAGAAGATGCTAAAAATGATTTTAGATGTTATTTTGGGTTGAAAAACATTCAATTTTACCAAAATAGCATTAAGTGTTGGACTCATTTGAACTGAATTGAATTGGATGAACTGCATTTAATTTATGGACAACAGTGAGGGTGAAACAATGCTAAAATGTAAATAATAATAATAATGATTAAATAAATAAATAAATTTAGATGCTATTTTAGGGTGAGAAATATTAAATTGACCAAAATGGCATTAAATGTTGGACTCATTTGAATAATACTTTGTTGATAAACTCCAATATTTACAACAAAAGAAAAAACAAACAAATTCAATTTAAAATACATTCAATTTAAACAAAATAACCATAAAACTATTTGTATATCTAATAGCAAAAATGCTCAATATCCAATATAAACCTAGTTTCTGAAACAAAACAACTTTTAAGAACCACTGACATACACCTTGTAGAGCCTTTCTGTGCCCTAAATTTCAATGCTGTTTATGCTTGTCTCTTTGCATTACTAAATAGTAGCCGTGCTCTTTTGCCCTTGTGTGATGAGCATCCAGTGATGGTGCGAGCAGTAGGGAAAGCACTTAGCCACATGCTCTGCCTGCAGTGCGCTCTTAAATAGGTTCCTTATTTATGCAGGTTATAAAAAGTGCATTAAATAAAAGCGGGGAGTTGCCCATGCCTGGGTTTTGTCATGCCGCTGTGATGCACTGCTGTCCATAACTCACTATGACGGACGGCCAACACAGGGGCGACATGGTCCTCTCAAAAAACAGCAGTTCATTAACCTGCTCCGTTCATATTCAGTTCTTTTAAGGTTTAATGCATTCAGTAGAGTCAGCTTGTTTACGCATATTGCACACATCTCAAAGAAATGGTTCAGTCCCTCTACACAAAGACATCTGGATTGATAATACATGTATCTATTTTTTATGGATCATGAGGGTTGCAGTGCAACAAATTCAGATGATTCTAGGAGTGGAAGATATGACTAAAATCATATACAGTGGTGGCCAAAATTATTAGAACACTAGTATTTTCACCAGCGAATAAGTCAGTTATTTCAATCATTTGCTGTGGTGGGTCAGTAGGAAATATCAAATATCAATATCAAGTGTAAAAATGCTGTAAAATAAGGATGCTGTCAAAAACAGTTAACTTCTATTAACTGAAATAAATCAACATTTAATGTGACCATCCTTTGTGTTCAAAGCAGCTTTTGCCCTAGGTGCATTTGCGCATTTTTCAGGTAGCTTTGCAGGTATAGGTCTCTTGAAGCATCTTCGAGACATTGCCACAGTTCTTCTGGATTTAGTCTGTCTCAGTTTGTTCTGTTTCTTAATGTCATTCCAGACAGACTGGATGTTGATAAGATCAGTGTGGAGCACTGGCTGTTGTCAGACTACTTGTGCAAACAAAAATATCACTGGATTATTACAATTAATGGCAAAATGAATGTTTGGAAATGTAAACTGATATTTCCTACAGACACATTACAGCAAACAGACAGTAAGATTTGACTTAAAACCATTTTTTAGCTGATGAAAATACTAGTGTTCTAATCATTTTGGCCACCACTGTATATGATTTTGATACATTTTATATCAAGCTAACACAATATGTGACCCTGAACCACAGTAGCACAGGTATATTTGTAGCAATAGCCAAACATATATAGTATGGGTCAAAATTATAGATTTTTCTTTAATGCCAAAAATCATTAGGATATTAAGTAAAGATCATGTTCTGTGAAGATATTTTGTAATTTCACACGCAAATCAGCTAAATCATCTAACGTGACTTTCATAAAAGGGACATGCTTGATTTATCAATGTTTACTTTGATGTGTTTTTAAAAGCAAGGAAGATAACTTGCGCTGTTCTGTGTATGCACTCAGAGACGGAGCAGAACACAGAAATGTAAAGTTATCTTTTAACTCAAGGTGCGCGTCTAAAGGTCAAATACACACAAACATATTTAAAAATGAAGCGTTTGTTTATTATTCATGAAAACCCTTGTCAGTTATGTCTTAAATGATCATAAACATATGTGTAAAAGTATATTGGATCCGTGTGGCTCTTAAAGCGGCAACAAATAATATTCTGCCATCTCTGTGCTTATTATTAATAAAACGTATATGATTTTATATGAGTGATTAATATATGATTATATATGAGTTTATATCTCGCAATTCTGACTTTGTAACTCGCAATTGTGATTTTATATAACAATTCCTAGAAAAAAGTCAGAATTGTGAGTTTATAACTCACAGTTGCGATTTTATACCTCAATATGTGTGGCTCTTAATGCAACAACAAATAATATTCCTTCTGCCGTCTCTGTGCTTAATATTAAAAAAACGTAAAAATACAAAGAGAAAAATCACTCACTGCTCTTGAATGAAGGACTGTTCTTTAAATTAATATCTAAATTAATCACTAATATAACGTTTTGGACCCAGTCATAATCGTTAAAAAATTTGAATTACAAAATTTGATGACCAAAACAATCATGCAGCCCTAATTTCACTTATCACTATGTGCTTTTTAAAAATCGTTACAAACGATGTTGAAATTCAAAACTGTACAGCTCTTTTAATTGAATATGGTTTTTGCTAGTGAATCACAAATTAATGATTGAAGTAATGAGTTTGAATCAATCAGAGCGGTTCCAGCGAAGGTGACTCAATTAATTTGGTTCATCCGTTCCTCTTTTTGCATCTTCAACCATGTTTATGTCACGTGATACAAAGGGAGGTCTGGGTCCAAAAGCAGGTGAATAGATTTTAATCAAACACAAATAAACAAACAAAAGGCCAACACGGCACAAACTAATAAACTTAAACACAAAATAAACAAGATCAAGAACACAATCTAAATCCAGGAATTCGGGAACACACGAGAACATCAAAGACACGAGACAATGCAGACATGAAGCGGGAGTGAGAAATGAGAGTTCTTATACAAAAGTCCAAATGGTGAACAGCTGTGAGTGAATCAGTGTTAACGACAAGGACAGGTGAATGCTATTAGAAGTGCAGTGTGAATAGCGACCTCAGGAGGCTGAGGAAAACCCCACAGCCCCGATCATGACAGTTTACACAACACTGACACGGTTGTACGGAAGAGAAGAAATTACTAAATAAAGTCGTTTTTTTTTTTTTTTTTTAATTATGGTTTAACTATTTGGACTATTTTTAATGATGTCCTTGCTACCTTTCTGGGCCTTGAACATGTCAGTTGTGTTGCCGTCTATGCAGGGTCAGAAAGCTCTTGGATTTTATCAAACATATCTTAGTTTGTGTTTCCCGAAGATAAACGAACGTCTTACGGGTTTGGAACGACATGAATTTTCATTTTTGGGTGAACTATCCCTTCAAATATTTGAATCCACTAAAAGCCCTAAAGTTACAATGGCTTCTCACATCTTGTAGCAACCATTACTGTTCAAAGTTCTCCATAAAATAGTCTGTTTCTAATTAGAAGAATAAGAAAAAAGACCCAGGCCATAATCAGTTATATTTATGAGGTCTGCCACTCATGCTATTCACCTAGCCATAGACCTCCATGTTGCTAACCTCAGGGTCAGCAGACGTTGTAAAGTTTTGAAACCCCTCTCCATCATCATACTCCCATACCGCTGTCTCTCACATGACAGAGTAATGCTCGGCCCCATCCATAACCATCTACCACGCTGTACGGCGCATGGCTGTCAACCCGAGGCACGCGGTGATTAGTGACTGACCATGTGGTGACATTATGGCCAGAGGGCTCAGTCTGAAAGGACATCATCTGACAATTTAAAAGGAAAAGATAATGAACAGAACTGGCCTCGATGGTCTGAATAAGCCGTCGGGAAAGGTTAACAGCCTCCCCGGCCAGACCGGCCAAGGTTTTCCCCGCTTTTGCATTCGAAGGGATGGAAATGTCAAGGGACAGGGAGGAGAAGGGTCCCGACGTCCCGCAGATCGGTGTGACGTTCGCACGGTTTCACTAAAAGACGCTCATTAACCCTGACGACTGGGCCGGCGTGACATTTCACAGCGCGCCTGTTAATTTTATTTGCCACACTTGCGATTTACAGCATGATTAAACGCAAACAGTGCTGATGACACAGTAGAAGAAAGTAAATTGCGACTCACTTTTTAATAAAGGAATCCAAGTCATAAGAGCCATCTGCTGCGATCCAGTGTCTCTCTGCGAAGAGAGAAATGTGTCAGTGTATTAGCATTCAAATGAAGAACTTTAAAAGGCACAGATAAGATGCTTATCAGCATTTCGAACTTTCTGAGCGGCAGTATTTTGGTTTCAAATGCTGTTTATTTATTTCATTTACTTGTATATTCATCTTCAGGGTGGAGAGCTGTGGATTGATCTTCGGAGCTGATTTTATACACATGCTTCGTGTTCCTTGGGGCCCTCCAAACCGCATGCTCCTGCATATTGATTGCGAGATGCCTTTTGGGGACAAGTGCCGTTGTGCGAGTTTCAGCGGGCTCTCGGGAGGCTGTGAAAACACGGCGTGGATAATCCATACGCTTGCCCTGAATGATTTATTAACAATCATTTTTTGTTGGAACCAATTTGTTTCATTAGGCACCTTTGTTTGTTTATTGAGCAGCAGGGACAAAGTTAAAAATTAATAGGCAAATAATTGCCTACAAAGCACACCTTCATAGAGCCTTCCTGGTGAAATATTGCTTGGCGGAGCGATGCGGAATGACCCCCAGTGCACTGAGAAGTGTAACCGGCAGACTCCGTCTTTATTAAAAAGCCTCCATGGGGTTAATGGGATATAATGTTTAATGTGTGATGCTGGTGTCTTTACCAGCGCTTGCTGTCTGATATTTGCAAATGAAGATTTGAGAAGCTAATAATGTATTTAAATAGAATTTTCTGACATTATGACATTTCAATTAACAATTCTTAACAATTCAGTTTTTATTGTTAATCTCACAGTTCACTTCCAACCCAATCATTTTTAACTTCTATTTAACAATAAAAATGCAATAAATAAATAAATAAATAACCAACCTATTAAACAAACTAAAATCTTGTTTGCAATACTGTAAATTTTCTATATCCGGGGGGGAAAATACTTTAATTTTTCTTAAATAACAAAATTTCTATCTAAGAATAAACACTGGCAATTATTATTATTATTATTATTATTATTATTATTATTATTATTATTATTATTATTATTATTATTATTATTATTATTATCAAATTGTATATTTCTGAGAATATGTGCTCCTTTTTTCTTTATTAATTTGGAATAAAAAGAATTTTTATTATTACTACAGTATCTCTTCTCAATAATAATAATAATAATAATAATAATAATTTATATTAACGTGTAATTTTTATTAATAAATAAATAAATACATTCTCTAAGAAATAAACAGTTAATTATTAATATTATTATTATTAAATTGTATAATTTTGAGAAGTACTTAAAGTGGAGTATCTGTGGTTATTTTTATCATTAATTTTAGAAAAAAATAATAATAATATAAAATAATATAATATTAATAATAATAATTATATTATCATTATCATCAAATTATATATTTCTGAGAAGTACCTAAATTGAGTATCTGTGCTCCTTTTTTCATTATTAATTTTGAATAATAATAATGTTAATAATAATAATAATAATAATAATTATTATTATTATCATCATCATCATCAAATTATATATTTCTGAGAAGTACCTAAATTGAGTATCTGTGCTCCTTTTTTCATTATTAATTTTGAATAATAATAATAATGTTAATAATAATAATAATAATAATAATAATAATAATTATTATTATTATTATTATTATTATTATTATTATTATTATTATTATACTATAGTAAAGAAGTGAAGTAAAAAAAAAATTATTCCTTTAGGTACAGTATCTCCTCTCCCATAATAATAATATATTTATTTTTAATATTTTTGAATAAATAAATAAAAATTCTAAATAAAATAAATAAATACTGACAATTATTATTACTATTATCATGAAATTGTATATTTTTGAGAAGTAAAATAGTGCTCCTTTTTATAATTAATTTTGAAAACAACAACAACATAATAATAACAATAATAATAATATAAAATATAATAATAATTATTAATGTTATTAGTATTATTATCATTATCATCAGCATCCTATAGTAAAAAGGAGTGAAGTGGAGAAATTCTTTAGGTACAGTATCTCCTCTCCTATAATAATAATAATAATAATAATAATAATAAATGATTATTATTATCAAATAGTATATTTTTGAGAAATAATTAAAGTGGAGTATCTGTGATCCTTTTTATAATTAATTTAAAAATATGCACCACTTTAATATAAAAAATATATTGAAAAATACAGCCTCTGAATAATTGGATGACTTTAGCAAGGAAATACTGTACCTTAAAAAAAGTATGAATTTCTCCACTTCACTTCCTCTTTACTATAGGAGTCACACAGCTCCCCATTACAGACAGCTGAAGAGCAGAGGGATGAAAGAAGAGATTATACCCAGCCCTCGCAGACCTCCTTCCTCACCAGCGTCTCTAAAAGATATTCAAATAAATTCTTTTAAAGTGTGGGTGACCTTTAAGGATTTTAGAGCAGCTCAGCCGCTCAGAGGTCTCCATTGAGTTGCCTCGAGCATTTTGTATTAGATACCCTTGGCTAAATTCCCAGTTATGAACTCCTGTACTGGAATGGGAAAAGAGATGGATAAAGTATTATCTTTGAATTATTGTGCGATGATTCCTTTTATGTCGTCCATATCACAAAGTGGCCTAACAAAGATGGATGTACAGTATGCATGTGTGAGTTATTTAGAGTTTTTAGACAAATGCTTATGTAAAACCTAAAATTTTAACTCAAATGTTTTACTAAAAGGGCAATTCATACACGAATGCAACAACCTGGCCTTCACTGGTTGAGAGAGCAAATGGTGAGTGGTGCATTACACAGGTACAGTATATGTATAACCTTTGGAAATGAATAACATTTGTATTGTCTGTGGTGGTCCACCATCTTGAGAAGCTCAGCCCCGTCCACCTTCACTATTGCTAGGATAGCCTTTTCTTCCCAGTCCTCGGAGAAAATCATCTTTGCTTCCTGACATTCACAGGAACTGACAAAGAATTAGATTAAAGTCATGCTCAGCTGATCTCTTCCCAAAACTCCCCCTAATAGCTGTCATCGACTCAGAATTAAGCGTCCAGGACAGGATTTACTATTGCACCCCACCTGCGGACTCTGAAAAGCAACAACAGACACTGTTGTGTCTCTTCAAGATGAACATGTTTACACAAAAACCTAAGCACGTCTACAAAGCATTGTACAGAAGTGATCACGGTTTGCATCAAAAATCGAGTTCTGTCAGCTCTAAAACCTTCTAAAACAGGCGTGCTGGAATACAATATTAAAAATTGCATTGCTTTTTCAAATGGCTTCACACATAATCTGTAATTTCCTCTCCTTTATTCAATATTTCATTAAAATAAGCACATACAAAATAATAAAGTAGTTCAAAATAATAAAGCAGCACCAGAACAGTTCTGCTAACATCAATGACTTGTAATCATTGTCAAATTATTTTTTCCTCTCCTTTTTCATTCAAGTGCACAGTCTGTGCAGTTTTGAATGATGCACAATATTTATTTTAAGTAAAATAGCAGGCAAAATGCTTTGCAATGTCACAATTAATTATAGCCAATATTAGAATAATAACCAATTAATTATGAGCACAATTTAAGGAGAAAAGCATTATAGATACATTTTCAATTTATTCCCAGTACATAACTAAATAAATAAACTAAGCAACATGATTTAGGCTTACACTTGGAATAAACATTGGGCTAATTATCCTATTTTCCAGTAACCATTTAGTATTATTAAAAGAATAAATGCCACACAGCTTGACACACAGCCTTTGACATAAACAACGAAAGAGGAAGTGGTCTGTTCTAATTATGCTAATTATGCACGTTAATATGATCAGCTGTGCTTTATGCTTTGCAACAAGCAATGCATTTTCACCACTGTCCATGATTCTACCAGAATAGACCTGCAAGTTGCCAGCTGAAAACCACTTTATTACATTTATGGCAGCGACAGCCTTATCCAGGTGCCTGTGTTTCCAAGAAATTTGATAAAGACAACCTTCTATCCGAGAAAGCCCTTCTATCAATCTATAACATCAATTTCCTCTAGATGAGGATGTGATACATAGTCTTTTTATCACTAAAGTTTCATGCCTCAGTGCAGCAAATGATTCATAGACCCCATGCGGTGGAAAGCAGCTCTTTTTATGAGTTTCCCGCCGCACAGACAGGTGATGGGATGGCCCATCATTTTCCAGTTTTGCAAGGCTAAGTGGAAAGAATTGATTGGCCGACGATGGGCGAGAGCGTTCAAATGAGGGAGGCTTTCCTCACAAAACCTACTTAGCGCTGGTCGCCTGTTACATCACAGGGCCATTATTCAAATATACGGCTATACGGGTGGACATATACGCCAATGGCGGCTGCCTTTTTAGTGCCGGTTGAATCTCATCATTGAGGGAAGCTGTTATCTATCTATTAAAGTCTAGAATGCACCTGGTTCCCCCGTTTGGGCCACTCTACATCATCCTTAGCACTGCGGCTCTTGCCCCTGGTGGAGGAACAACAAACCAGTCATCTAAAATGATGACTGGCTTTTACTGTGGAAACTGAGCCATTTTCAGACAATCAAAATAACTCTGTTTTCAGTTGTCTGTCAGCCTCAAACTTTTGAGGTTTCTAAATGCAATTGATGTGTTTGGTTCACTCTATTAATATATTGCATGCTTAAGATGTATGCTGTGTAACTGGCCCTCTCTAAAGGTGCGTTCACACCAGACGCGAATGAAGCATTAAGCGCAAGTGATTTAAATTTTAAGTCAATGCAAATACGCGATAGATATCCTGCGGCGCGATTCGCGCAAATTGAGCATTTCGGGCGTTTGACGCACAAGTTGAAAAATCTGAACTTTGGCGAATATTCGTGCCGCGTTAACCAATCAGGAGCTTGCTCTAGTAGTGACTTGATAGCGAGCGGAGGCAGAAATCTAATACAACAATGGAGGACAAAATTATCAGCGCTGTATGTGGATATTGAGACTACAAGATACTACTTTCCTGCTGACGAGTGGCAGAAGCCCCTCCCATGACGTAAATTCTCGTCTGTTGTGAAGTGAATTTCACGTGTGACTGAAATGAGTAAACTCAAAATGTTCAAGCATCCAGCTACGTGCAAATAGTGTGATTTATTCAAGCAAGTCGCGTCTGGTGTGAATGCCCCATAAGGGTGTGTTCACACTTGTAGTTTGGTTCATTTGATCCGGACCAAAAAGTAAAATGATACATTTGGTGCTGGTCCACTTTACATTCACACTGGCATTTTTGACAGCGAACCTAAAAATACCGAACCTAAAGACATAGTGATACGTTCACAGTCTGATTGGCAGCGCTTTACGTCGAATACATTTAATGCTGTCAGCTGGAATAATCTCATTGTTGCGTGCATATGATTTTATTCTTACCACCTGTAAACTCACAAAGAGCTCATAAAAGGCACTTTACCTCCTTGTTGCTCCACGTTTGCTCTCTGTTCATTTTGTTTTGGTTGCACCACTTGCTCCCTGCTTAAAATCATGTTGCATAGTGTCTCATTTTGTCATTACTTCCTGTTTTGTTTAGAAGTATTTGGTCCTTGTTGCGTTCATATTTAATTCGAACGCCCCAAAGTTCATTTTGTAGTGGACTGAGACCCATCTTTTTAGTGCTTGTTTGGTGCACACCAGGGTTTGGATGGCAGCGTTCAAGCTTACTCAAATAAACCGCACTAACAGAGCAATCACACCAGAGTTCGTTTTAATCGAACCAAACATGACAAGTGTGAACACACCCTAACTCACAAAGTGGTTTGTTCCAGTCAAATAAATGCAGTATCTTCTGTTAATAAAGAAGATGTGACTTTTAGTGCATTCAGATTAATTTACCATAGGTTACAAACTGTTGCTTTTTCATTTTTCTTCCTTTTTTCCAGTTTAAAAATTTCGCACCAGCCCATTGTATTGAGTATAAATGGTATAAACCTTGTCAAGATTGGAAGATTGTAATTGGAATTCTGTTTGTGTGCATGAATAGACAGCAACGCAACTGAAACATTCAAGGTCCAGAAAGGTAGTAAGGATATCATTAAAATAGTCCATGTGAAAAAAGTGTAAAATAGTCCATCAGTGGTTCAACCGCAATGTTATGTAGTTACAAGAAAACTTGCGCAAAGAAAACCAAAATAAATTTATTCAACAATTTCTTCTGTTTCAGTCTTCAATGCACGTTTAATGAGAGTACCACACACTTTTTTAGTGGTGTCCTTACTACCTTTCTGGGCCTTTAACGTGTCAGTTGCATTGCTGTCTACGCAGGGTCAAAAAACTCTGGGATTTCATCAGAAATATAATGTAATTAATGACAGAATTATCATTTTTGGGTGAACTATCCCTTTAAATAAAGTTTTACCAATTTTAAAGTGAGACTGACTGTTATAATGTTTGCTATATTCCTTCCTCTTAAACTTAGGTTGTTGGATTTTATGATTATATTTTAGTATGTCTAACTTAAGCACTTTTATCAAGGTAGCATATTAGTTATTATTGTGGTATTTACTGTATAAAGCCAGTGAATTATTTAGAGTGCAGACTACACCACATCTAATTTAACATTTACCAACCACAACAAACCACCCAAGTCACACTTTCACATTATTTGTGCTTTGGAGCAACCAGAGGTTGATTCCCTCAATTGGGTCACATATACTCGGGATTGAACCTGTCTCTTTGCCAGTAAGTGGTTTGTGATCCAAGAGAAAATGTCTCTCCACACACACACACACACACACAAACCCTGACATAAATACTTCTATCACTAACCCAGCTTTCTTCATCCAGACACCAGAGAAACGAAGTAGTGGCAAACGTGCCAAGACAGGTAAAACATGTCACTCCCTCGGATTGTGTCTGTCTCTCTCACCTGCTGCTTCTTTCATATGGCTTTATCCGAAATGGGGTTCTGCCTTTGCGCAGCAGGAATCAAAGCAACCGTCGCAGTTCAGTGACCAAAGTAATAGAGGAACGACTTAAGTTACAGTCTACTACTAGGAGCTGTTTATTTGTTTCATGCTTTATCAGAGGAAGCAAAGCTAAGGGACGTGGGAAGCAATATTCATTTCAATGTGGATTTTCTTAAACTGCTTTCAACACATGCCGATATTTCTTCTGCAGGATTTCATATAAAAATATATGAATATAGACACCACTTTATTGTATAAATTTTACAGCAAACATTACAAGCACGATCCTCAAAGTGCATACAGAGCTATAAATTGGCTTGTCCCCAATTTAAAAGAAGGAATCATGCTTTGCTTATAGGAAGTTAGTATTTTTATCTTACTTCCTTTAAAATAACATATTTTCTTCAAAAACAGGACATTTTAATGTAAAAAAATAGTCTTATATTACACATATGAACCATGACTAATTTCAGTCGCTTGTCAGAGATGCACTAGATGCGTATAAGTTAGATCAAAATCTAATTGGTATTTCATGACTTCTTTAAATCAAGACTGAATGAAGCCAGGAAAAAAACACTTTGGACATTCACAAAAGCATCTG
>NW_027394483.1:0-25399 GCF_049309525.1 Garra rufa | reverse complement strand
ATATATATATATATATATATATATATATATATATATATATATATATTTTTTTTTGTTTTTGTTATAACTAAAAATTAAGGGTTACTTTGCTAAGCTAAAATAAAAGGACCCACAATTAAATATATAATACCAACCAATAACAATGAAATAAATAAATAACAGAAATTCTTGTTTCATAAAGTCTTATCCACATGAGAAACTTTATTACCTTTATATATATTTTTTAACATCAGTCACTTTTTTATTTTTATTAATTCATATATTTAATTATGTGTTATCCAAAATGGATGTAATGCATCTTTTTTGAGATTGGTTTGTTTTGAAACAAGTTTATTTATTTTTTTATTTTATTTTATTTTTTATTTTATTTTTTTATTTTATTTTATTTTATTTTATTTTATTTTATTTTATTTTATTTTATTTTATTTTATTTTATTTTATTTTATTTTATTTTATTTTATTTTATTTTATTTTATTTTATTTTATTTATTTTTTTGGTCATTCTCTTTTTAAATTCACCCCCCAAAATATCTGGTGGTACAACTAAATATTTGAAAATATATTTAAATAGGCAAAGTAAAGTAAAAAGCAAAGTAACTAAATTGATATATTTATTTTAAGAGAAAAGAGTGTACCATTTTAATATTCAACCTTTATCTATTAACATCTGCAACATAAAAATAACTATTGGGTAATTTATCTATAAACTTTAATATCAGTGCATTTCCAGTGGATACTCAACCACGTACAGTAGCAACACTTCCCAGAATTCCCTTTGCACAGTGGCAGTTTTAACCAGGCAAACATGCAGTGTTTCCAGTAAATCTAAAAATATAGTTTTGAGGTACTGTTGAAAGCTTTCTTTAACAACAACAACAACAACAACAAAATGTCTTATCACAAAAATACCTCGGCTCTGAATGTTGTGGTCGAAAAAATATATGTAATTTTGTTCTGGGTGGTGCGAGTAGTTCCATATGCCATGTACATCAGAGTTGTGACAATGGAAAAAGGGCTTGGGTCACCCACCAGAGCTGGCACTAACAGGAAGTCGATTCCCTTACCTCTTCCTGTGACAAACGTCATTAAAAGTACTGTCTTACAGGTGCTGATTATAGTGCAGAGAGTGAGAGAGAGAAAATCTAATTATGCTTCTGCCTCTCTCTCATGCACATCCTCTCCGTAAGCCCTTATCAACAGCCAGAGGTGCAGAGGTCAGACCCATGCTCAGATAAGGAGCGGAGTGTGTTTGAGTGTGTGCGTTTGCAATCGTTGACATGTCGCCATGTCGTCAGATGTGTGGAGGGGCTCTGAATGATGAATTCCTCTACTCGCTGGATTACTTCCTGTTCTGGAGGGCCTGGCTCCGAGAGCGATGGCGGCCGCCCTACTCCCACAGGAAGTGGGCTCGGATCAGCTAATGGAGAGGAATGTATTCCCCCAGGGAGTTCGGGGTTCTGAACCCTCCCCTGTTTTTTTTTTTTCGGTTTGGGGTAAGGGTTGTGTTTTTGTAGTGTAGTTTGTGTTATAAGCAGACAGAAATAGACAGACAGAAATAAACAGAAGCGAGTCAGCACTTCGCAGTGCAGTTAAAGGGCTCATGGGAATGATGTTACCTGGACATCTGCATTAACCGCGTTGAGCATGAAATCTCAAATCCTTGTGTCTCATCTATGAAGAATTAGAGTGGTGGTCAAGCCAGTGTTATTTGAGCATTTTATATACTTTTCATCAAATAAACAATGAAGAATTTACTTTTTTCATATGTAATTTATATATATATATATATACACACTACCAGTCAAAAGTATTTGAACAGTAAGATTTGTAATGTTTTTTTAAAAAAAGTCTCTTCTGCTCACCAAGCCTGCTTTTATTTGATCTGAAGTACAGCAAAAACAGTAAAATCTTAAAATATTTTTAGTATTTAAGATAACTGTGTTCTATTTGAATATATTTTCAACTGTAATTTATTAGTGTGATCAAAAATAATTTTTTCCAGCATCACTACTCCAGTCTTCAGTGTCACATTATCCTTCAGAAACCATTCTAGTATGCTGATTTCTATTATTATTAGTATTAATATTTAACAGTTGGGTACATTTTTGTTTTTCAGAATTCTTTGAATAGAAAGATACAAAGATCAGCATTTATCTACAATTTAAAGCTTTTGTAACACTGTACACTATATCATTCAAAAGCTTGGAGTCAGTATTATAGAAATTAATACTTTTATTTAGCAAGAATTCTTTGAATTGATCAAAAGTGATGATAAAGACATTTATAATGTAACTTTGAGACAAACAAACTAAATTTAAGCTGTAATTTGGGTCAATAAAGTGATTCTGTTTTTTTTGTCTAGATCTATTATTAATAATATAATATAATATAAATATTTAATTTATGCATACAATGACTTTCATAAACCTCTACTATACAAAATATTTTTTATTTCAGTTTTAAAATTGATTAAAAATTCATTTTTATATTTGGGGACAAGTTTTAATATTATAATGAAGAAAAACAGAAAAAAGTCAAACCTTAAGCATTGATTCATGTGGTGGAAAAAAAATGGAAATTATACCAATGAGATCAATAAATCTCTGATAATATCAGAAAATTTGACTCTTATGTGACATAGCAGGGTTAGTTTAAAAATAGTTGTAAAAAGTCACTCAAAACATAATGACATTTATAAATTTAAATTTATAAATGTTTTTTTTTTTTTCTCTTTTTTTGACATTTTTAGAGTCCAATTAAATTAAAGAGAGCTCAATTAAAACTAATGGAATATGGTATAGAAGTTATAAAATCACATGTTTTGCCTTATATGTTTTAAACTAGATTTTATAAAGATTTTTTATTGACATTCTTATGTTACTTTGACTGAAAATCCTCCACTGAAGCTCACCAATATGTGACCCTGGACCACAAAACGTAGCATGGGTATATTTGTAGCAATAACCAAAAATGCATAGCATGGGTCAAAATGATCGATTTGTCTTTTATGCCAAAAATCATTAGGATATTAAGTAAAGATCATGTTCTATGAAGATATGTTGTACATTTCCTACCGCAAATATATCAAAACTTAGTTTTTGATTAGTAATATGCCTTGCAAAGAACTTAATTTGAACAACTTTAAAGGCGATTTTCTCAGTATTTAGATTTTTTTTGCACTCACAGATTCTAGATTTTTAAATAATTATTATCTCGGACAAATAAATCTCAGTTTTGTGGTCCTGGGTCACATATGATGCAAGAATAACAGTGGAATATACTGCATGAGTCATACAATCTATTTACATTGTGTTTTGCGGAGCTTCACAGGCCCTGGTCACTGTATTAACATGAACATTCTTTAAATCTTCTCTAAACAAAGGGTTTTGTTCCTAGTTTTCATCAAGACAGATAAATTGATAAAGTCAAGCACGTAATCAATCCCATTCCTGGATTCCCTCCATTCTGAAGACTGTAAGCAGTAATTCGGGATACTGTTTCAAATAGCATGAATGGCTCGTCGCATTCCCATGGCCAACAGCACCAGTAAATAATGAAGCTGTCAGTAGGGGGCCTGTGGTTTTGCATTCTGGCTGTAGGTGGATGATATACAGCAGACCTCTCTGTTTCCCCACAGCTTAATCCATCATGCCAGGCCCTTATGCGATTGTACAACACCGGGACGCGATCAGACTCTGCCCTATTGGGCACGCTGCCATACGCCTTATTTGACAGAGAGCATGTGGTAAGGGTGATAGCAGGGGCCGAATCAAAGAAATAACATAGACTGTTACTTGGCTCACATTTGCTATAATTTGTAATTTGTTTCTGTTATTATTTTTAACCAAAAAATAGGCCCAACCAGAAACTGTCCAAACATTTTGAACATTATAACTGTTGTTGTAAAACTTTTCCAAATGTGACCCTGGACCACAAAACCAGTCTGAAGTAGCACAAAACCCATACAGTCTTAAGTATGGGTCAAAAGTATGCCAAAAATCATTAGGATATTAGGTAAAGATCATATTCTATGAAGAACTGCAAATTTTCTACCGTAAATCTATTAAAACTTATTTTTTGATTAGTAATATGCATTGCTAAGAAGTTCATTTGGACAAATTTAAAGGCGTTTTTTCACTTTTTTTTGATTTTTTTGCACCCTCAGATTCCAGATTTTCAAATAGTTGTATCTTAACCAAATATCCTAACGGTTTGTACATCAAAAAACTGAAAACTCATTTATTCAGCTGTCAGATGATGTATAAATCTTAATTGTAAAAAACTGACCTTTATGACTGGTTTTGTGGTCCAGCGACAAAAAATAAATATTTGATAACAGTTTTGCTTTAATTGAACTCTTAAAACTGGAATAAATCAAACAGCAGGGTTGAGAAAAGTTACTTTTAAAAGTAATACATTACAATACTGCTTTACACTATAAAAAAGTAACTAATCGCATTACTTAGTTACTCCGTATGGAAAGTAATGCATTACTTGGATAACTAACTACTAACTACATTGCATGCATTAAAAATAACTTCTGTTACTTATTTGAGAAAGTAACTTAGATATTACATTGTAAATTTAAAAGTAATGTGCTACTTTACTAGTTACTTGTAAAAGTAATCTGATTACATAACTAGTGTTACTTGTAATGCATTTCCTATGAGATGTAGGGCACTCAGTTCTCATATCATGAGGAATATGAAAGTGTTTCTAACTTTTTTTTTCTATGCAGTGTGTTTTTTCGTATAATGCCAACACAGAGCGAAAGACACAAGCAAGAGGGACCGGTCCTCCAGAGCTCAGTTACAATGACAGGGCGTGTGGATTTCTTTTGTTTCTTTTTATAATTTGTCCCGGAAAAGCTGACAATTGCTTGGCTGTAATGAGCGCCGTTATCAATCTTGCTGATGACAATAGTAGGAAAACCTGTGCTGTGTGCAAGGCAGGAGGGACAGCATTTCCCCCTCGAAACAACCACATTGACCTTCACTTTGCATTCTTTGTAGTGCATGCATGTTTTTCTTAGTTTTCATCACTTTGTGGAAAATCTTGACGCTTGTGTGCCCTTCGTTTCTTGAAGCGCGAGCGTCCGCGAGTGTGCGTAAACATCGCAAACATCGACGATAACATCCTGGTTTGGTCTTGATTTACCCAAAATGACCAGATTCAACCTCTGCTGCCTGTAGCACATGGAGTAAGTGAAGTATTTAGGAGGGAAATGATTTGTGTGGGAACCTCTGCTGAGTTTACGAGTCTGCCATATGAATATGCCACTACGCATCGTAATACAGCAGGATCACTAAAAAAAATCAGAATTCCCAGAGCTGTTTTATTTGTAGTTGTTAAGATATTTATAATTTTCTGTTAGGTCAAATTTATTTTTAAAATTTGAATGTCAATACAATTCCAAATATACACTACCAGTCAAAAGTTTTTGAACACCAAGCCTGGATTTATTTGATTTAAAGTATAGCAAAAACAGTAAAATTCTGAAATATTTTTACTATTTAAAATAAATGCTTTCTATTTGAATATATTGTATAATGTAATTTATCCCTGGGATTTCAAAGCTGAATTTTTAGCGTCATTACTCCAGTCACATAATCCTTCAGAAACCATTCTAATATTCTGATTTGCTGCTCAAAAACATTTATTATTATTATCATGTTGAAAATACTGTAGCTGAGTAGAATTTTCAGTTGACACTAAAGACTGGAGTAATGATGCTGAAAATTTAACTTTGTTCACAGGATCAAATTACATTTTAAAATATATTCAGATAGAAAGCAGTTATTTTTAACAGTAAACATATTTCACAATATTACAGCTTTTGCTGTATTTTGGATTAAATAAATGCAGACTTGGTGTGCAGGAGAGAATTCTTTAAACAATAAAAATCTTACTGTTCAAAAACTTTTGACTGGTAGTGTACTCTCTCAAAAAGCTATTATTTTATGCAACAGACTAATTTAGAAGATTTCTGGATGCTTGAATGCATTTTAAACACTATTTATTAACTCTAATGCTCTAATATGTAAACATTTAGATGCTGGAGCCATGGTGATCATGTGGCTGATTCAGGTTCCAGTCTAGTTAGTGTGCCTATTAATAAATCAAGATCATACAAAATGACATAATTGCTCATGTTTTTCAGAAACCTTTAGAGAACACTAAATAACTACATTTATTTTATTATTATTATTATTATTTTTTGTCAGTGAGGGAGTTTGAATGAAGGTTGTTAATTTTGTCATTTATTGCGTAAAATAAAATCTACTACGTACTTGGTACTCATAAATTACTTGAATGCAACCTGGAATATTCATTTAACGTTGTCATGAACTTTCGTGAACTCTTGTCACCTCAGTTTCATTCTTTTCCGCCCTCTCTGAGTGCACACTTCCTCCCTGCATACAACTGTATGGTTAATAGATTATAACTGTTTTATATTTGTTGAATTATACGTTTAATTAAAAGCACATGCTGCTTTAACTGTTTCGCCCTGGGAGAGATGTTAAAGCTGGCTCTGCAGTGCATTACATTCAAGCACTGCTGCAGCTTTTTAAAAGACTGCTGAACCAAAACGGCTCGTGTGTTCCTGGCTCAAAATGCACCTCTTTGTTACTCTATACGGCTCGGCCAATTACCTGCCTCATTATATCCACATGTGGGCCAAATCTGGTACCAAGTGGTGGTGCAAACCTCCTGAAATACTGTATTATGAGACTGTATTTCAGGGTCTGTTAAGTTATTCTTCAGCGAGTGAGTTACTGAAGAATTTCTGTATAAGGTGTGGATGCATAACTTGATTTTATTTTTTTTCTTCTGCAAATGTCACTTAAGGTTCTCTGTCCCAATGACCATTTGTTACATACTTTCATATACTTAACATAAATTATTAATATAGCTTAAAATAACCATTTATTCAATTATGAATATTTTATATTAAGTAAAAAATTATTGATAGAATGATAGAACGATAGAACGATAGAACGATAGATAGATAGATAGATAGATAGATAGATAGATAGATAGATAGATAGATAGATTGATAGATTTGATCAAAAATACAGTAAAATAGTAATTTTGTGAAATTATATTACTATTTAATATAATTGTTTAATTTATTTCATTATTAATTTTTTATATTGAGTAGAAAATGATAAAAAGAAATAAATGCACTACCAGTCAAAAGTTAGGAAGTTTCTTCACACCAAGCCTGCATTTATTTGATCCAAAGTACAGCAAAACAGTAAATTATTGAACATGAATATATTTTAAAATATAATTTATTCCTGTGATATTAAAGCAGAATTTTTAGCATCATTACTCCAGTGACATGATCCTTCAGAAATCATTGTAATCTTATTTTTTTCTGCTCAAAAAACATTACAGTATTATTATTATTATTATTATTATTATTATTATTATTATTATTATTATTATTATTATTATTATTATTATTATGTTAAAAACAGCTGAGTATATATTTTTTTCAGGTTTCTTTGATTAATTGAAAGTTCAGAAAAACAGCATTTATCTGAGATAGAAATATTTTGTAACATTATAAATGCCTTATCATCACTTTTGATTAATTTAAAGCATCCTTGCTAAATAAAAGTATTCATTTCTATATTCATTCTTAAAAGTAATAATGAATGGTCTTTCTATTCATAAGAATCCTACAAAAATATACACACAACTGTTTTAGATTTAATGATATGTATATGATAATAATAATAATAATAATAATAATAATAATAAATGTTTCTTTTGAGCAGAAAATCAGCATGATTACAATGATTTCTGAAGGATCATGCGACACTGAAGACTGGAATAATTGTGCTGAAAATTTTTCAAATTTGATCACAGAAATAAATTAAATTTTTAAAATTTCAAATAGAATGCAGTTATTTTAAATAGTAAAAATATTTCAAAAATTTGCTGTTTTTGCTGTACTTTAAATCAAATAAATGAAGGCTTGGTGAGCAGAAGAGACTTAAAAACATAAAAAAAAATCTTACTATTCAAAAACTTTTGACTGGTAGTGTAAATAAAGTATATAATTACATTGGTTTATTATTAAAATGTTAATTAAATTATATATCTATCTATATAAATGTTTTGTATAAATATATTTATTTACAATATACACTACCAGTCAGAAGTTTGGTGTCAGTAAGATTGCATCTATTTAATAAAAAATGCAGTAAAATAGTAATATTGCGAAATGTTATTATTATTTAATATAATTTTTTTTTTTGAGTATATATACAAAAAATCAGCAGCCTTACTCTAGTTATCAGTGTTAGATTAGGCTTTAGAAATCATTCTAATATGCTGATTTGTGTTTTTAGAAACATTTCTCTATCTTTGATAAATAGAAAGTTAAAAATAACAGCATTTATTTGAAACAGAAATCTTTTGTAATGTCATTGTCAAGTATTCACTGTCACTTTAGATCAATTAAATGCATTACTGCTGAATAAAAGTGTTGATAAGATGTAAATAAAATACATTTTCATGCAGTTAAGAAGCAGTCAATAACTCTGACTCATGAAATGCTCTCGTATTTTCTACCCTCATTTCTTTGGCCCTGTTGAAGTGCTGTGAATTATGTGGTGCCAACATTTGGTTCTCATAAGCAGCAACTTGCTGAATATCACCAGGAGTTTCAAACTGAGAAACAAACATCGCGATCAGTTCACACCAAAGAAAAAAGCAGATATAATCATTTGTAGTATTTATCCTGCACGTATCAACCTAATCGCTTTCATTGGTATGAAATTGTTGAAAAAGTGTTGTTCAGTTTTATTGGTAATGGTTTTACGAGTACAAAGTTTGACTGAGTTAATATCAACATGTTTTGCAAGCTGTGGATAAGCTGAAGATATTTGCTTGTGCTTTTTGTTAAACTACAGCTATAATGTCAGACTGGTTCTCGCAGTGAAGCGAAGAGAAAAGAAAAGAAAAAAAGAAGAGAACCGTTTCAACCCAGTTTATCTTAGCTGTGTAAAAACTGAAGAATGATAGCTTTGGTGTTTCTTTTTTCTCTCTCTTCTTCAAACAGAAAGCATTTAGTCTTTTTTGCGGTGTCTCTACAGTGCACTTGTGTTCGGGTTAAAGCAAAAACAACAATGGGTTTATTTATCGCTCTGTTTTGTGGCAGACTGGTTTAAATAACACTTGGCTTCTCTTTTTTCCTCTCATCTTTCTCTCTCTCTCTCTCACGCTTTTCTTTCTTCATCTCTTCCTCATACTCTTTTTTTCTTCGCCTGCTCTCACTAATGGCAAACAGTTAAATGGCTGCTCTGAAATGTTTGTTTTCTTGGCTCTGCAAAAAAATAGTTTGCAGATGACAAACATGTCAAAGTTCCGCCAAGTATGATCTTCGCTTTGGCCTCTTGGTTTTGTTTAGCACAGCCCGTCTTGCTGTTGAATAGGCTCGAATTTGCCTGTTTGCTTTTGGTTTACTGTATGTAGACTCAGAGTGTGTCATTTTGTGTGATTTCACAACCTATGTATAGGCCTAAAGGAAATGCATTTTGCATATTTCTGCTCTAATTTGGTGGAAACATATGCAGCTTGGTAAAATCATTATCTTGTTCGGATCTAGTTTTTAGAAATACATTTATAAAATCCCTCTTGATGAAGAAAAAGGCATTATACTATTAAAATAAAAAGTATTTTTTAAATCTTAAATGTACTTGAAAGTAAAGTATTGAAAGTAAAAGTACAAGTAAATGCAAACAATTGCGAGTTTATATCATCCATTTCTTAAAAAAGTCTGAATAATGACTTTATATTGCAATTCTGACTTTATTTCTCACAATTGTGAGTTTATATCACCCAATTCTGAAAAAAAAGTCAGAATTGCAAGATACAAACTTGCAATTGCGAGAAAACAGAATTGCAAGATACTCGCATTTGTGAGGAAAAGTATTTTATATCATAAATTTCTGAGAAAAAAAAGTCAGAATTCTGAGTTCATTTCTCATTATTCTGACTTTATTTCTCGCAATTGCAAGTTTATATCACCCAATTCGGAGAAAAAAGTCAAAATTGAGTTTGTGTCACGCAATTCTAGGAAAAAAAGCCAGAATTTCCTGAAAAGGAGTCAGAATTGCGAGATACAAACTCACATTTACGATAAAAAAAGTCAGAATTGTGAGTTTATAAACTGTGTTTGCTCACAAAAACCTTTGTAGTGGAAATAAATAGGGTGAAAGAAAGAAAACTACATTTCAATGGAAATGCAAACGTTTTTTGAGGGAAAGGCAGTATTTTTTGTGAGCAAACATTTTCTAGATAGACCGCAATACTTTAGTGAGATCATTTTTTTCATACAGTTTTGCAAAATTAAGAAAAAAAAAGTTTTTTCCTCACAGTTGCGAGTTTACATCTCGCAATTCTGACTAAAATCCTGACTTCTGACTATTTTGTAGTAAGTAACGAATATGCTTCGGGGAAATGTATAAGAGTAAAAGTATACATTTTAGTTAGGAAATGTAGTGGAGTAAAAGTAAAAGTAGGCTGAAAAATAACTTCCAGAACAAAAATTTACAGATAATTTACTCACTCCCTTGTCATCCAAGATGTCCATGTCTTTCTTTCTTCAGTCGATAAGAAATGATGTTTCTTGAGGAAAACATTTCAGGAATTATCTCCATATAATGGATTTCAATGGTGCCCCCGAGTTTGATCTTCCAAATGCAGTTTAATTGCAGCTTCAAATGGCTCTAAACGATCCCAGCCGATGAAGAACGGTGTTATCTATTGAAACGATCGCTCATTTTTTAAATATATTGACAATTTATACACTTTTTAACCTCAAACGCTCATTTTGGATATTCAAACTTGGGGGCACCATTGACATCCATAATATAGAGATAATTCCTGAAATGTTTTCCTCAAGAAACATAATTTCTTATCAACTGAAGAAAGAAAGTCACAACCATCTTGGATGACAAGGGGGTGAGTAAATCATCTGTAAATTTTTGTTCTGAAAGTGGACTTCTCCTTTAATTGTAAACTAGAGGCCTTTCAGATGATTGGTTATGGTAAATCGGATGATGCTGTGTGTGGTGCGCTAATTCGCATTATGAGGCAGATCAGATTATAAGTGTTTAATTTGTGTTTTTGCGTTATGCTTCACATGCTAGTCGGCCGATGAAGACTGACAGAGAGAAAGGGAGAGAGTGAGAAATAAAGACAGACAAGGGAGAAAGCGAGGGAGGGAGTGATTGTGGGAGGGAGAGCTAATGAGCGTATGGTGTTGTGCTGGAATCCGAGTGTCAACTCCTCTTGTAATTATCCTTGTTCTCTGGCTCTCTTCCCCGCATCTCGTGTTTGAAGCACAATATGGGTTGTGTTTCCGTATCATTGATATCCAATATCACCTAATTCGTTCTTTGAAGCGCTTCTTAAAATCAACACTTTTGTTTTAACTGTTATTAGAAAACTAACAGGCTTTAACTTTTTATGAAGATCGCATGAACACTTGCAACTCTTGAAACTTTGTTTTCCATTACTTCTTCATTCTGAGTGCCTTGTATGTACAGATTTTATTGTTTTACCCTTGTCCTAGATCCATACATTAATATTAATAAATGGAAATCTTTCAAAGAAATATGTTTACGCTAATGTGTTTTATTTTTACACTCTGATAATCTGAAAAGACATTATAGAAATGAATACTTTTATTTAGCAAGGATGCTTTAAATTGACATTTATAATGTTAAAAAAATATTTCTATTTCAGATAAATGCTGTTCTTCTGAACTTTCTGTTCATCAAAGAGACCTGAAAAAATCTACTTAGCTGTTTTCAACATAATAATAATAAAAATGTTTTTTTTTAGCAGCAAAAAATAAAACAATAAGAATATTACAATGATTTATTTCACAGGAATAAATTACAGTTTGAAACATTAGAAAACAGTTATTTTAAATAAGAAAAAAAATTACTGTTTTTGCTGTACTTTAGATCAAATAAATACAGGCTTGGTGACCAGATAAAAACATAAAAATTATTACTGTTCAAAAACTTTGACTGGTAGTGTATTTTAATTGAGTAACTGAACAATCCTTGATCGATTATTCAACTAAAATACGTAAGTATTAATCAATTCAATTTGATGGAGTTTTACTATTAATAAATAGGCTTGAGATTGTAACCAAAACTGGTTGTGACCTTTTTAGAAGTTAGTGCGAATTTTCTCATTTGCTCATTCAAGTAGTACCATCAGCACTTTTCACCTCTGTTTGTTGAGAGTTCAAATGAGGAGACCGCTTTGAAAGACAACCTGGACTGAACAATGGAGAAATTATGCTCAGTTTGAGAGGCCTATTAGCATTTCTATAGGATGTATTAACCGCTCTCAGATCAGAGCTTAGTTGAACGGGACTCATCTATTCAGCATATATTCCTCAATTTCAACCCATTTTGTCACATTTAACAGAATCTGAATGTAAGCTGTTGATTTTTTTAACATCTGCCCTCTAGTATACAACATTTGGCTGTGGTATTATTTAGCGAGAAAAGGCAGGTTTAAGTTAGCCCAGTTATGAAAGCATTGTGCGCTCAAAAAGATGTTGGAGGAGTCTTGCTGAAGAGGAAAATGCTGGTAAAATAGGTTTGCAGAGTGTTAGAGGCTGATTTGAAATGGCTTGACACTTTCTTCGACATGTTAACATACGGGAAGCAATAATTGTGTCCTATGGGTCGCTCTTGCCCTCCAACGTGCCATTACCAGAGCTATTTTTTTCTTGGCGTCAGTAACAGGATATGCCTGCCTTGTCAAAGAAGAAAGGGTGTTAGAATGGCTGCAAAATCCTAATGAAGGGGCCCTGTGAGAGGAGACAGTGAGAGGTTAGGGGAGAAAGCGTCGAGCTGAAATCTAGAGCGGGATCTGGTGGAACTAGAGCGCTGCTGACACAATTGCAGGAATCCAGAGCCAGCTCTTTCCTACGAGTCAAATTAGACTCCCCTCTGCCATATTTTTCTCTCGCTCAACAAGATTTTGTTACACCTTGACTAAAAAAGGGGATTGTTTAATACCTCACAAACCTGAGAACATCATTGTAAGACATTGGTGTGTCAAAGATATTTTTATTGTAGATCTTCAGTGAAGAGTGTAGATTTTTGCAAAAATGCCTGTTATTCACAAAATTTTATATGTCAGAATTCAAACTGAACTTTGCCTGTTAGGCCACATTTTCAACTCCAATTTGTTAAAACAATACATGAGCCATAGATTCCCACTGGGCGGCAGATGAGATGCTTTAGAGAGTTGTGTGGCGGTCATGTCGATGAAGCCTCTAAATACAGTGTTTCTCTGAGGTGGCAGACTGAAGTGAATTATTAGATAAGTGCCTGAGTGTTTACATAAATAGCTCCGATAGCAGTCGAGAGCTGCGAGAAGTGTTGCGCAAACAAGCTTGCTCACGCTTAGGCTAGGAAAACAGCGAGAGAAAGAGGGGAGATTAAACACACAGGGACACGCTTGCAGATACGCACACCGATGCCGTCCAATTCCAAGCCCTTGACATCTGAGAGCAATACAAACACACTCCGTCCAAATATTGAGGTGAAGAAGATTCTTGTTGTTCCAACTGTGTCTTAACCCCTGGCGGTGTGAGCTTAATTGTTAACACAGTAGCTAAAGAATAGATGCATTAGGTGGTAGAGTTAAGCCCTCTTTGAAAACATTAATTGAATTAGGAGGGCTGGAAGCTGCAAAGCATGCTTTAATGAGACAGCGCGGTAACATGAAAGATGCTCTTAGCCAAGGTCTTTTCTGCTTAAAGCCTTTGAGATGCTTTTAAAAAGGCTTAAGAGCGAGAAATAGAGAAAGAAAGAGATGAGTAGGAAAGGGGGGTTGACAGAATGGGATTTCCTGGCAGGTAGAGGTGGAACTGAATGCTTTGGAAAAGTCAGTACATTACACTCTGCTCAGGTGCAAGCAATCAACTTCCAGATCAAACACCAGGCTAATTGCCCCGTCTGGCATAAATAGTAGTAGTGTTGATTACTTTAGAATAAAACAAGCTGTTTCTTGAAGATTCCACTGTTAGTAGTGCATGGTACGGCAAAGAAAGTGCTTTCAAAAGACCTCTGGGATAAGGTTGTAGAAAGGCACAAGTTAGGAGAAGGCTACAAAAACATTTCAAAAGCTTTAGCTATCCCTCAGAGTACTGTTCATAGCATCATTAAGAAGTGGAACGCATATGGCACTACCAGCATATTGCCTAGATCAGGCTGTCAGTCCAAAGGACATTGATAAGAGAAGCTACCAGGAGGCCAAAAGCAACTTTGAAGGATTTACAAGGCTTTATGGCTGGGTCTGGTCAGGCTGTGCATGTGACAACTATCTCCCAAGCTTTACACAATGCTGGCTTGCATGGCAGGGCGGCACGAAAGAAAATTGATCTTTTTGGACTGAACTCCAAGTGCTATGTTTGGCAAAAAGCAAACACAGCACCACCCAAAACACACCATACCTACTGTGAAGCAAGGTGGTGGCAGCATTATGTTTCTCTTCAACTGGGACTGGGTGATTGGTCAGCATTGAAGGGAAAATGGATGCTGCCAAGTACATCCAAATTCTTGAGGACAGCCTGTGTCCCTCTGCTAGAGAGCTGAAAATGGGCAGGTCATTCACCTTCCAACATGACAATGACCCTAATCATACTGCCGAAACAACAGCAAAATGGCTTAAGGATAAGAAGGTGAATGTCGTTGAGCGGTCAAGTCAGACCCTGACTTAAATCCAATCGAAAATATGTGGATAGATTTGAAGAGAGCAGTCTATTGCCACTCACCATAGAATTTGACTGAACTTGAGCAAATCTGCAAGGAAGAATGGGCAAATATTTCCCAATCAAGGTGTGCAAAGCTAGGACAGACATTTTCAAAAAGACTGATGGCTGTAATTAAAGCAAAAGGTAGCTCTATGAAGTAATAAATAAAGGGACTGATGACTTTTTTTAACCCTGTTATTATATATTTTTTTGTTTTTTAATCATTTGCAGAACTGTTGATTTTCTTTCAGTGGTAAGATGTTGACCAAAATTGTAAATCATACAAAATGAGGGAGGTTGTACAAATCTGTATGAATTATCCACCTCGTAAAATATGTACAGATTGGTCTAGAGATAGCATTGGTATATCTGATTTTTGATGACCAGCTTACTTCTTTTAAAAATGACCCGTATTTAATACTTGCATTTACACTTATTGTCAAAACAACCCAAGGTAGACATATTGATCCGGAAACAGGTTTGCCAGGTCTGTGAAACAAAGCCATCCCAATTACTAATCAAAAGTATCCCAGTTGTGTTTTTTCTTGGTTTTCCCCCTCCGTCAGGGGTCTCCTACCCTCTGAATCATGTTCCAGGGAAAGGAGGAGACCACTTTAGCCTGTGGCAAAAGTTTAAAAGTAGCCTAATTTAGTGAGAAAATCAAGGACTTGACAACAACGCTGTCTGGAAAAGAGTCCACCTGAGTTGACATTATTCGCGTCTGTCGCCTGTTCAATGACGTACAACTGGCATTGACAGGGGATTATCCGATCTGTCCACTTACATGGCAGATGCTAATGCACATATGTGATTCATATCAGAATTATTTCCACATGTGAATGAGGCTTAAAACTGTTCATGGGTCATATCCGATCTGTGCCACATGGGAGGACCATGAAGGGCCCCTGGCACTTTAGCATGTAAAACACAAGCTGACCACAATGAGACTTGGGCCCATCAGCTTCCCTGGGTCCCCTAGCTCTTAGAGTATAAGCTGACTACAAGGGGCATTGGGTCCCACCAGAACATACAGCACAAGCTGACCACGGGGGTCCTTGAGACCCCCACCATTTACAGCACAATCTAACCACAAGGGCGCATGGGACTCCCAAGAAAATGCAGCATAAGCTGACAAATAAGGGACCCAGCCCCCTTGCCACATACATCAGCACAAGCTGACTACTAAGAGCCCTGGCCCCTCAGTATGTATGAGTCAAGCTGACCACTAGGAGCCCTGGGACTCTCAAAATTTACAGTGCAATTTGGCCTCTAAGGCCCCTGACTACTGTTTTTAGTTGTCCAATGTTAGTCTACCAAAACCTAAAGCCAAATACACCCTTGTTGCTTAACATAGAAAAGGGTGCTGGGGTATTGGCGGTGGAGGGGGATTGAGGGTCTTCCACAGACGTGTGCCCAGGGCCCTCATGGGACCATGAGCCTGCCTTGGTTTCACTCTGCCCTCTTTTTTATAGCAGTGATATCATTGTTGAATTTGGGGAATTGACTATCCCATGACAACCCTGAGCTGTTAAAACTAAGTGTGTGTGTGTGTGTGTGTGTGTGTGAGAGAGAGAGCTCTCTCCTAATCTGATAAAGTGCTCTCTGCCAGTAGTGTCTCACAATGAGCCTGAGGTGCTTTGCTAGCGCAAAAGAAAAAGCGAAGAAAATCAATAGCGATTTATAATTTACAATGGCAGAGGCCTGGCCACTTTTTTATGGCCTCCATTCTGGGCACTAAATATTGTATGAGAGGTGCACACGTATGTGGTCAAGGGAGTCGTATTGGGCAGAAATTCCTCCCGGGGGTCGGAGGTTAGTGTGTGAAGAGGTTTTGGATTGATAGCTGAAAGCTGTCAAAAGATGTTCCTCAGTGGCCAGCGCTCACACAAGGCTTTTGATCAGTTGGCTTGTGCCGGTTCATCAAGAACATCACGTGAATGCTTAAAGCTTCTGTGGATCGAGAACGGTTTGTCCTGGTGCTGGTGTCTGCACAATAGCAATGGGGCAACCATCATAGGCTACTAAAAGAGCTATACACACACACTTACACACATTTGTTGTTGACTCGCTAAGGCCTCATGCCTCACCTCATGTCTGGTTTGTTCTTGTCTATTTGTATTTTTTATGCACTCAAACACCAAATGTGCTATTGAATTATTTAATATACTGTGCATGTGCATACTGGATGTATACATATATATCTATGCCTTAGTTTAGGTGCCTGGCGGAACCAAGCCCTATGTAGAAAACACTTTTGTGATACTTTAACAACCACCTAGCAACACCTTAGCAACCACTCACAACACCATCTGTGTCCAGTCCTGCTCCTGTAGGGCCATCTTCCAGCACAGTTTATCTCCAGCCCTAATCAAACACATATTAAAATTTGATGTGGTGTCATGATACTGTGTATGCGATTGGATCTGTGGGAGTTTGGATGGGACTTTGATACCGCGGCTCCACCTCACAGACCTGGGCTCCAAATAAATCACTATTGCACAAACTCATGCACCAAATTAATCACATCTGCGCAGACTGCGGCTCCAAATGAATCACTACCACACAGACTCATGGGCCAAATGAATCACAACTGCGCAGACTGTGGCTGCAAATGAATCACTACCGCACAGACTCATGCTCCCAATGAATCACAACTGCGCAGACTGCGGCTCCAAATGAATCATTACTACGCAGACACAGGCTCCAAATGAATCACAACTGCACAGACTGCTGCTCCAAATGAATCACTATTGCACAGACTCATACTCCAAATGAATCACAACTGCGCAGACTGCTGCTCCAAATGAATCACTACTGCACAGACTCATACTCCAAATGAATCACAACTGCGCAGACTGCTGCTCCAAATGAATCACTACTGCACAGACTCATACTCCAAATGAATCACAACTGCGCAGACTGCTGCTCCAAATGAATCACTACTGCACAGACTCATACTCCAAATGAAGCACAACTGCGCAGACTGCTGCTCCAAATGAATCACTACTGCACAGACTCATACTCCAAATGAATCACAACTGCGCAGACTCATGCTCCAAATGAATCACTACTGCACAGACTCATACTCCAAATGAATCACAACTGCACAGACTGCTGCTCTAAATGAATCACTACTGCACAGACTCATACTCCAAATGAATCACAACTGCGCAGACTGCTGCTCTAAATGAATCACTACCGCACAGACTCATACTCCAAATGAATCACAACTGCGCAGACTGCTGCACTAAATGAATCACTACTGCACAGACTCATACTCCAAATGAATCACAACTGCGCAGACTGCTGCTCTAAATGAATCACTACTGCACAGACTCATACTCCAAATGAATCACAACTGCGCAGACTGCTGCACTAAATGAATCACTACCGCACAGACTCATACTCCAAATGAATCACAACTGCGCAGACTGCTGCACTAAATGAATCACTACCGCACAGACTCATACTCCAAATGAAGCACAACTGCGCAGACTGCTGCTCTAAATGAATCACTACTGCACAGACTCATACTCCAAATGAATCACAACTGCGCAGACTCATGCTCCAAATGAATCACTACTGCACAGACTCATACTCCAAATGAATCACAACTGCACAGACTGCTGCTCTAAATGAATCACTACCGCACAGACTCATACTCCAAATGAATCACAACTGCGCAGACTTGGGCTCCAAATCAATCACTTCAACAAGCCTCAAAATCAATCACTACTGCACAGACTCTGGCTCCAAATGAATCACTACTGTGCAGACTGCGGCTCCAAATGAATCCGC
The DNA here is from genome assembly GCF_049309525.1 of Garra rufa. NCBI lineage: Eukaryota > Metazoa > Chordata > Actinopteri > Cypriniformes > Cyprinidae > Garra > Garra rufa. Next base: position 6,795 of record NW_027394483.1, on the reverse strand, counting down.
AGACTGTGGCTTTCAGTGAATCACTACTGCACAAACTCAGGCTCCAATTGATAACTCATGCTTCAAATGAATCACTACTGCGCAGACTGTGGCTTCCAATGCATCACTACTGCACAAACTCTGACTCCAAATGAATCACTACTGTGCAGACTGCGGCTCCAAATAATGAATCACTACTGCACAAACTCAGGCTCCAAATGAATCACTACGGCACAATATGCGGCTCCAAATGAATCACTACTGCGCAAACTGAAGCTACAAATGAATCACTAATGCGGAAAGTGCGGCACCAAGTGTCTTCACTACTTCGCAGACTCTGGCTCCAAATGATGCCACTGGCATACGATGTCAGTGGCCTTACTGGGATATTTTGCCTTCTCATTTATACAGTGGAAGGAAGAGGAGATTCGTCGTCCATCTTTTCTTACAGTCTATGACGGGAAAGCTACACTCATTTGTGTCTGTTGCAGACAGTGATACAAGTGACAGCGCCTCCGTCTGACAATCCTCATCGATTTTAAAGGCTTCTTTGAGGTTGACTGACCAGCCCCATGGCCCCTCTAACTTTACAACACATTTATGGGGCCACGGAGAGGCCCTGCCGCCTGCCAAAAGTGTCTATGTGACAGAATCTGTGGAAAGGAAATCAATCCCATCACATCTTGACCGTCTCAACCCCCGAACATCATCACATCCCTCTTTTGCCCTCAGCAGTCCTTCTGTCTTTGCAGTATTTGCATGATTTTTACACAACAACACGGCATCATGTGCGAGGTAACACATGCAAGAGCAGAAAAACAGCACGCATTTGCACTCGCTCTCTCCCGTTCGCGCGCACACATGGGATCTTGACTGGCACGCGTCTCTGGGGAAAGAGTTTCTCGCAGCTGCGCCCCACGACTGCTTGAACCTGGGCATGTTTCATATCGCCCGCTTCAAAAACAACAGCTCAATGTTGATCCCTCAAGTCTAGCATAAGGTGTGTGTTGATGAGGCTACGCAAACAAGCCTAAATTGGAGGCTGTCCCCTTTTATTTGGTGTGTGTGTGTACATCACGCCTCAGGTGACATGTCTCCATGGCGACTTCCGGCCTTGATAGAGAAAAAAACCCAATTAGTGGAAAAGCTGTTGATTGGTTTGAGGCAGTAATTAACGCAGGTGATGTTAATTAGGTCCCAAGAAACCAGTTACGCTGTTTTGGGAAAGCGTGCGCGTGTTTGTGCGTGCGTGTGCGTACAAAAGATGGAAAAGTGCCAGATTAAAAAAAGCGAAAAGCTTCTAATATTATTCTCTGATACTTTATTGCTGGTGAAAGTTGCAGAGGATTTTAATATGCATGCAGGGTCCCTTGTGAACGACGCTTGGCGTTGGGAAGTAGAATAATTGAACTCGGCTGATTATGGAAACGGGGACAACCTGAGCGGAGAGGTGTTCCCGTCATCTGTGAAAGAGAAAGAAAGAGAGCAGGAGATGAGATGGATTAAAGGTTATTTAATGTGTTTGTTTAAAGCAAAGAGCTTCCATTGTGACTTCTAACTTCCAGGCTAACAGAAGTGTTTCCCCATTCTGTTTAATTTTAGACAGGCAGTCTAAAATTGGGACTGTCTTTAGAAATATCATTGTCCATTTAAACAGCCTACATAAAATTAAATAATATTCTACTGCTTTGACAAGATTTTTAGAAAAAGAAATAGGCGATTTTATTCAGCAAGAATGCATTAAATTGATCAACTGAGAGGAAGACAGATACACACTTATTAAAAATATAGGTGCTTTAAAAGGTTCTTCACAGCGATGCCATAGAAGAACCATTTTTGGTTCCACAAAGAACCATTTAGTCAAAGGTTCTATAAAGAACCATCTCTTTCTTACCTTTTTATAATCTGAAGAACCTTCTTTTGCCACAAAGAACCTTTTGTGAAACAGATTAAAGGTTCTTTATGGAACCATTTAGACAAAAAAGGTTCTTCTATGGCATCGTGAAGCACCTTTATTTTTACAGTGTAGAAAGAAAGATGTGAATGCTGAATGAGGACTTTCTTGTCAGTGTGTGGGCATAAAGTGATGTTAAATACCCTCAAAGACAGAGACCACAGTAAACAGTACCTCGCCATTAGCATTTACTCTCCCCCTTATGTCAAAACAACACTAACATTTATTGTTTTATTTCCCTTTAAGATGAAAATAAGACAAATTGCCTATCAGTACGATCTGTTTAGTACAGTTTGAGTCATTATAATGTATAGACAGTTGTGCGGTGGTATTTTGGATCTTATAGAGACCCTCGGCCAGCCTTTGTGAAGTTTGTGAGATGCATTTGAGAGCAGCAAACATCACCTTTGCCGAGTGTTGTGCAGAGACGTTGTTGTGCTGTGTGAGGCTTGCACAAACATCAGGCAGCTCTCTATTCCCTTCAGAGACTTCACTGTTCAAAAACAGCACGAGTGAGGAAAACAAGGTGGAGACACACACACATTCGCTCTCTGAGATGACTGATATCGCCCACGAGGGCCAAGATGTTCGTTATGGACTTATGTTTTATTAAAAGTACTGCTAATGTTGAAGCCAATGTTAAATCGCATGTCTACCTGCTAATAGACATTTAAGATGAATAGTTAATTTAATGAATGAATGTATTTTATTCATAATTGTATTAATTGATAATTTTCATATTTTTTATTATTTTATTTTTATTCATCAAGGAATGCTTTAAATTGAACAAAAGTGACAGGAGGTGACATTTGAATTGTTACAAAATATTTCTACTTCATTAAATGTATCTAGTTCAAGTAAATGTATTATGGTTTCCACAAATATATTTTGCAAGACAACTGTTTTGAACATTAATAATAAGAAGAAATGTTTTTTTTAGCAGAAAATCAGCATATTAGAATGATTTCTGAAAATCATATGACACTGAAGACTGGAGTAATGATACTGACAATTCAGCTTTGCACCTTAGGAATAAATACATTTTAAGATGTCTTAAATAGAAAAAGGTTTTCACAATATTATTGTTTTTAATAATTTTTGATCAAATAAATGCAGGCATCCTTCTCCTTCCAAACATACAAAAATCTTACAGACGAACGGTAAAGTTAAACCTTTTTTCATACAAAAGTATTTCCATTTTTTTCTTATGACAATTACATCACAAAGCCACAGTAGACAGTTCTACACAATATTGTAATTTTATGTTTTAATGTGGATGGAAAAAATACCTGACCTTTAACTTTATAGCTTTAGTTGAAATATTTTTAATAATCATCAGACCCCCGTAGTACCGCAGCGGACCCCCTGTTGAAGAGCTGTGATCTACTGTATTTTTACCTGTCTTTATTGTAGGCACTGTGAGAACTAGATTTGCATTTCCAAAAGAAATACATGTGCTTAGAAGGGAAAAGAAGAGTAGTGTTTAAGTTTTAGGTAAGATTGTTGTAGTCTGTGGTTTTGCATGAATGAAATTTACACTGGTTTGTTGTTGTCATGACACACAGCAAACATTTTGTTTTCTTCTTGCATGTAGTCCCTAGTAAATATACTAAAATGTAAGTACTTGCTAAGTATACTACAAATATATTTACATACTTATGTACTTAATAAAAATACCCTGCCGTTGAACTTTTGTAATTATACTAAACTGGTATACTTATACTTACCCTTAATGAAACTAATTGTATACTTAATGCTATTTAATTGACTGAAAGTAGTGCTGAAGTCCAACTAAAAGTATACTGAAGTATATTTGGCTTAAAGTGGAACTATTGCAAGTATACTTTAGGTACACTTTAAATATCTTGCACTAAAGAGCAATATTATTCAAAGATCATACAGTCCTCATCTATAGTGACATTAAAACACATTTTAGGCTTAACATTAAGTAATGTGCATTGTGCACAAGTAGTACTTCAAATAAAAAATTTCAGTAAATTTACTTTTAAAGGATGAAATTACAGTACACCTAAGGCTTCATCTTGTAGAAGTTAAAATTAATTAAAAATAAATAAATAAAATCATGGATAAGAACAGAAATAGCACGGTTGAGGAATAAATACAGTGCTCCTTTACAAACAACTCTAAAGTTATGAATGCTTTTGAGTGTCTAACTGTTAAAGACATGTTTGATAGCTCACCATCTCTCAGTTTTCTGTAAATCTTGCATCATTAGCGTGAGTAACGTGACACACTTTTTGATCTGTTTTCATACATCCCAAACCGCCGCATGGTGTGTTTGTCAACTCATTTTTCCGAATACATCTGTTCTGTAATCATCATCCACTTTCTAGAATATGTGTTTATATTGACTGGATAATTAAGCAGTCATCGTTCCATGAATATGTGACAGTTGTCACAGTATCGTCCTCATTCTTGTAAGAGCGTCGACAACAGATCGCCAGCATGCCAACTTGGCATGGATCTTAACGGTGCCAGCATAATACCTGGCAGGGATTGACGTTTGCGTGACAGAGTTTTCCTGTCGCGTATCGATATTTCCTGCAGCAGAGGTGGCTCATCTTTGATCACCGCTGGAACGCTAATTAAAAGGAATGATGCTGTCTTGAAGAGAGCAGTTTTAAGACAGAGGCCTGACAGCATCTCCTCTCTTTCATTCAAGCCGTGAAGAGTTTTATCAGAAAGAAAAGCAGCTTGTCAGTAACAAAAGAGTTTGTGTTGCAGCAGGAGATAAATAATTCTGAGGATGTTCAAGAAATGGTGAAGGAAAGACAGATGTTCTTATAAATGTGCCTGTGATGGACCTTTAGGACACTCTCTCTTATAAATCAGTTCTTCTTAAAATAATGCATCAATTTGCTTTCCTTATGTGTCATGGTAGATAAGACTCTTATTATAGAATTTGATTACAAAAAAACTGTTTTGAACATGGTAATGGATAAAACATATAAGTAACAGGCTGGACGTAAATTAACCTTACACCTTAACAAAAAAGAAGAAGCATATAATCATATATTTTTTCTATAGCCTATAAAACAGCTTCGTAAATAAGAAGGTTTCAATACATGAGGATTCTGAATGGGATTTTTTTTTTTAGCGAGCCATTAAATGACTTGATACTCGACTTGGACTCGTGACCAAAGACTTGACTCAGACTCCACACACTCTTAAAAATAAAGGTGCTTCACGATGCCATAAAAGAACCTTTTTGTCTAAATGGTTCCATAAAGAACCTTTAACATCTGAAGAACCTTTCTGTTTCACAAAATGTTCTATGTGGCGAAAGAAGGTTCTTCAGATTATAATAAGTTAAGAAAGAGATGGTTATTTGTGGAACCAAAAATGGTTCTTCTATGGCATCGCTCTGAAGAACATTTAAAGCACCTGTTTTTAAGAGTGCAGGTTAAAGACTTCAGAATTGACTCAGACTTCAAGTTAAAGACCTGTGAACATCTCTGGAGTATTTGTCTAAAAGAAGAAAGTCATATACACCTAGGATGGGTTGAACTATCCTTTCAATAGTGTTTGAGGTGTATTCTCACCCTAGTATGAGCAATAGTAACAGTGATGTTTTTCTTAGCAGGCAACACTAATAATTCAGAAGCCTTCTCTCAGTTCTTACAAAGTCGTTTGACTGCTTGTTACGAGTCTATCAACAAGACAACTTCATATCTGGTTCTCTGCGCAGTGTGGTCCTGTTAGAAACGATTTTAAGAGCAAATACGATGCCAAATCAGGTACACCTGAATGTGCACTACTTGACAAGTCTGCCTTCTCAACGCCTTTATCTTTCTCAAACCAGTTCATTTATTTATGATCCTGTGAGTGGGAACAAAAACGAGGCGATGGCAAGGCAGCTAGCAGGAGCGTTTGATTGTGTCTGATGGTAGGAGCATGGCATCTGCTCCTGCGCGTGTGCGCGAACTCTTCGCCACAGTCAGGGAGCTGTCAGCCTTCTCCGTGTTTGTATGACAGATGCAGTCTTCGACACACGTGTACACACATAAACACACACACACTCTTTCTCTTCAGACTTCTGCAGTCACTGATACCTGTCAGAACCCTCTCCGGGCTTCACGACGACTTGAAACGAAGCGTTTTCCCCGCTGCTCTAAAACACACTGTTGGCGGAGAGGAGGAGGCCCTTTTATTAACAGGAATTTCGGCTTGCTGTCACATATCATCCTTCACCAGGAACCTGAGCAAAGAGGAGAGGAAGAAGTAGGTAGAGTGCAAAACGGGACGAGAGAGCAGTTTCACTCCGTTTTCCCCTCTCTCGCTCAAAAGACATATAAGGTGCAAGGTGTCAGCAGTATCATCATTATATGGAGTGCAGCTTAATCTTGCTGATGCTAAAGATAAATGGCTAGCGGTTCATAACAAGCCAGCGCTGCGTATTAGGACGTATAGAATATTTTCGTCCGCGCACCTCAGCATTTCTCGCTATATGATTCCGTAATGTGCGCAGAGCTACCTGAAGTACTGAGCAAGCACGTATACTTGTACCGCCTATTTTTGGAGTGCCTAGTAGAGATTTTTATGTGCTGTACGGTCAAGTTCCTCTTGTTATGCTCAGCATTGGTGCCTTCCCAGAAACAAATCTCAATTAGCAGGGTTGGATAGGCCTCTCTCTCTTTCTCGCTCAGACTTCCTCCGTTATTTCCACTGCGAAGGGTGCAACGAGGACAACATTTCCCTCTTTGCAAACAACATGACCGGCAAGCTTTTGCATGCAACAGTAATAATTAGATCTGCCCTAATGAGCCGCCAAACACGCACGCAGACGCACACACATGGCATAATGAGCAAGCAATAAGACCGTAATTCAGGGCTGCAGCAGG
>NW_027394482.1:0-25508 GCF_049309525.1 Garra rufa | reverse complement strand
ATGATGTCCAGAGTGACGCATGTTTTCCAGTGGCTGGATTTACAATTATGGGTGTTAGCTATTACTATTGCGCATAGTTGAGGTTAGTGATCTGAACAAAAGCCTGACCATAAGAGTTCAACTCCAGTGAGTCATTACTAGATGAATGCAACCACATAACAATCAACTAAAAACATTGAGAACACCTTAGCAACTGTTCAACAATGCAACGTTAACACAGAACTCCCTAGGAAATGCTAAACAAAACACTAGAAACAATAATACCAACTTCTTAGCAGTTGTTTCATTGTTATGCTGTTAATAATTAGTTTTTAAAGAAAAGGGTGGATATTGTAAATACTGTTAACACTATATCTGCAAAAGTTTTTTTTTTTTTCGGTTCAATAAAAATCCCCAACTTCATACGCCTTTCATTACATCTATAATGTTTAAGTAAAGTGCATTTTGTTCAGATTCCCCATAATTTTATGATTATTTGGATTTAGATTTGCGATTTACAAAACTAATCAAATCATTAAGTGAATCATTTAGTCTGTTTGAAACTATTTCAACTGGTGAAAGTAAAAGTAAAAGTCAACCGAACAATTCATACTTCCGTTAAATAAAAACTTCGCAAAAAAATAAATAAATAAATTGTATGTACGGTACAAATTGTTTATATGGCTCTCTACAGAATTGGTCCAAACTGCTGTCCCACAACCAAAAAAATAAAACACATTTAAAAAGCATTTAAGTATTCAAATCGTAGAAGTTTACTAATATCCTTCAATTATCTACTGAAACCCAAAATTAACCCACAACCATGTGCTGATTAGCATCTTTGAGCTAGGTTCAAATGTATCTGAAATTGTCAACATTGGGTGGAGTTTTAATTTATTCCATAAATTTGTCACTACCGAAAGTCATTAACAAAACATTTTGGTAGTGACATCTTTTTTTTTTTTTTTTTGGGTGTTATCCCATAAATTTGTCACTACCATAACAGTTACATCCAAAACATTTGGAGAAGTTTTGGTAGTGACATCTTTGTTTTTTTTTGGGTGTTATCCCATAAATTTGTCACTACCATAACAGTTACATCCAAAACATTTGGAGAAGTTTTGGTAGTGACATCTTTGTTTTTTTTGGGTGTTATCCCATAAATTTGTCACTAACAAAACATTTGGTGAGGTTTCTGTAGGGACATTTTTGTTTTTTGGGTGTTAGCCCGTAAGTTTGTCACATCCAAAATATTTGGTGGAGTTTCGGTGTCATGCTCCCACACACTATCCATAAACTCATCAATACCGAAACAACCAAAACATTTGGTGGAGTTTAGTAGTGACATAATTGATTTTTGGGTGTTATTACATACATTTGTCACTACTGAAACAGTCACGTCCAGAACAATTTTTGGAGTTTTGCTAGTGACATTTCGGTTTCTGGGTGTTATTCCATACATTTGTCACTAACGGAAAATTTGGTAAAGTTTCCGTGGTGACATCTTTGTTTTTTTGGGGTGTTATCCCATAAATTTGTCACTAACGAAACATTTGGAGAAGTTTTGGCAGTGACATCTTTGTTTTTTTGGGTGTTATCCCATAAATTTGTCACTAACAAAACATTTGGAGAAGTTTTGGTAGTAACATCTTTGTTTTTTGGGGTGTTATAAAATTTGTCACTAACAAAACATTTGGAGAAGTTTCGGTAGTGACATCTTTGTTTTTTTGGGTGTTATCCCATAAATTTGTCACTAACAAAACATTTGGTGAGGTTTCGGTAGGGACATTTTTTTTTTTTTTTTGGGGTGTTATCCCATAAATTTGTCACTAACAAAACATTTGGAGAAGTTTTGGCAGTGACATCTTTGTTTTTTTGGGTGTTATCCCATAAATTTGCCACTAACAAAACATTTGGAGAAGTTTTGGTAGTAACATCTTTGTTTTTTGGGGTGTTATAAAATTTGTCACTAACAAAACATTTGGAGAAGTTTCGGTAGTGACATCTTTGTTTTTTTGGGTGTTATCCCATAAATTTGTCACTAACAAAACATTTGGTGAGGTTTCGGTAGGGACATTTTTTTTTTGTGTGTGTTATCCCATAAATTTGTCACTAACAAAACATTTGGAGAAGTTTTGGCAGTGACATCTTTGTTTTTTTGGGTGTTATCCCATAAATTTGTCACTAACAAAACATTTGGAGAAGTTTTGGTAGTGACATCTTTGGGTTTTTTTTGGGTGTTATCCCATAAATTTGTCACTAACAAAACATTTGGTGAGGTTTCGGTAGGGACATTTTTTTCTTTTTTTTTTGGGTGTTATCCCATAAATTTGTCACTAACAAAACATTTGGAGAAGTTTTGGCAGTGACATCTTTGTTTTTTTGGGTGTTATCCCATAAATTTGTCACTAACAAAACATTTGGAGAAGTTTTGGTAGTAACATCTTTGTTTTTTGGGGTGTTATAAAATTTGTCACTAACAAAACATTTGGAGAAGTTTCGGTAGTAACATCTTTGTTTTTTTGGGTGTTATCCCATAAATTTGTCACTAACAAAACATTTGGTGAGGTTTCGGTAGTGACATCTTTGTTTTCTGAGTGTTATCCCATAAATTTGTCACTAACGAAACATTTGGAGAAGTTTTGGTAGTGACATCTTTGGGGGTTTTTTGGGTGTTATCCCATAAATTTGTCACTAACAAAACATTTGGTGAGGTTTCGGTAGTGACATTTTTTTTTTTTTTTTGGGTGTTATCCCATAAATTTGTCACTAACAAAACATTTGGAGAAGTTTTGGCAGTGACATCTTTGTTTTTTTGGGTGTTATCCCATAAATTTGTCACTAACAAAACATTTGGAGAAGTTTCGGTAGTGACATCTTTGTTTTTTTGGGTGTTATCCCATAAATTTGTCACTAACAAAACATTTGGTGAGGTTTCGGTAGTGACATCTTTGTTTTTTTGGGGTGTTATCCCATAAATTTGTCACTAACAAAACATTTGGAGAAGTTTTGGTAGTGACATCTTTGTTTTTTGGGGTGTTATAAAATTTGTCACTAACAAAACATTTGGAGAAGTTTCGGTAGTGACATCTTTGTTTTCTGAGTGTTATCCCATAAATTTGTCACTAACGAAACATTTGGAGAAGTTTTGGTAGTGACATCTTTGTTTTCTGAGTGTTATCCCATAAATTTGTCACTAACGAAACATTTGGAGAAGTTTCGGTAGTGACATCTTTGTTTTTTTTTTGGGTGTTATCCCATAAATTTGTCACTAACAAAACATTTGGTGAGGTTTCGGTAGTGACATCTTTGTTTTTTTTGGTGTTATCCCATAAATTTGTCACTAACAAAACATTTGGAGAAGTTTCGGTAGTGACATCTTTGTTCCCTTCCGAAGGGAACTCTCACTGCGTCCTCTAGAAGAACACCCAAGAAGAACAGGAAGTGCTAGAGATGGATGAAGACGCTGAGGCTGAATCCTCTCTACCTTCCTGCCCTGCATACGAAGAGCTGCTAGAGGTTATGGACCGCGCCACGGCCAGGCTCGACCTGCCGTGGAAGCGGGCTAGAAAGATAACGCCGCGGGGTCGCCTCGACGAGCGGTATCTTTCAGGCCATAACCACCCAGCTCCGGTGAGTCTCCCATTCCTTCCCGATCTTCATACTGAGATCGAGAAGGGCTGGAAAAAGCCGTACTCGGCGCGCATTCATAGTTCGTCCATGGCGAACTATGCTAATATCGAGGGATTGCGTGACCACGGCTATGAGAAGATGCCCCCTGTTGAAGAGACGCTAGCCTGCTATCTCTCCACAGGGCGGGCCTCCTCTCTCAAGACTCCCTCTCTGCCTTCTCCGGCCCTGCAATTAACATCCCGGCTGAACGGCAGAGCGTATGCAGCAGCAGGTCAGGCGGTGGGTGCACTGCACACCATGGCAGTGCTCCAAGCCTACCAAGCCGATCTGCTGAAAGACCTGGACAACGGTCAGGGTCTTTCTCCTGACCAGGTGGCTGAGCTCCGTCGCACCACGGATCTCGCTCTCCGTGCCACCAAGCAGGCCGCTACCCACATGGGCAGGGCCATGGGGGCTATGGTGGCTACGGAGAGACATCTGTGGTTGAACCTGGCTGATGTCGGGAGGAAAGAGAAGGGCTTTCTTCTCGACGCACCGGTTTCGCCATCTGAGCTTTTCGGTGCCTCCGTCGAGACGGTGGTCGAAAAGTTCAGAGAAGCGAAGACGCGCTCAGCTGCCTTCAAGTCCTTTATCCCTCGAAGGCCCAGGTCTCAGCCCGAACACCACAGGGGTCCTGCGCCGCCTCCTTCTGAGGAACAGAGGCAGGTGCAGAAGGCTAGTGTTGCATCCCGCGCTCCTCCTCCCCCTGCGAGCAGGTCTAGGAGGCGACGCGGATCGAGAGGTGGCAGACAGGATTTAAGGGAAGTCATCCAAGCGAGACAAAATTCTCGCAGGGGTCAGAGTAATACCTAATAAAACCTCTCCTTCCCTCGGTCCAGTCGGGTCGCCATATTAATTCCCCTGTCTCCATTAAAGCTTCCTGCACTCCCCGGACCTATGATGTTCTTTGGTGGTTCTACCTGTATAGAACCCTAATTTACTGACGGTCTGGAATCAGGCGGTCTCTGAGGGGAATCCCGCCTCTTTCTATGAAGCAGGATGCTCTTAAATGGGTGAGTATGATCCGTTTTTTACTTTGAAGGAACTTCATACTGTCTCAGGCCTGTGTATGTTTTCTCTCTCCACAGAAGAAATACGACGAGTCTACGGCAGGCGCCCCCCTCTGATCCTATGGATTAAGGTTACGGCAGTGTTTTGCCCTCTCCACTCCACAGGCTGTGCGGTAAACCAACCCTTACAGCATATATTACACATAGGACCTTGTCCTCTTTAAGGTAAGCTCCCTAAGTCTTTCTTGGGTTTGCCCTTGGTATGTTTATGCTGTCCTTTGCAGGCCTAGTGTAGACTTATGCCCTATTGAGACAGGAGCATAACTCCCTAGTTACGCCCCCCTATGGCTGGATAGGCGTGTTGCCTGCAGGGTTTAGGTTGCGTGTTGTATTTTTCCCTCAGAAAAAGGTGGAAACATCTCGACGGAGCACCCCTCCCTTCAAACGGTTGTATGGTGGTGTCCGTCTACACAACACTTGTTCCAGCACTATCAGGCTTCCCCCTTCAGTGGTTAAACGAGCAAAAGGAAATTTTCCTTTCTCCCTAGGTAAGCATCTTAAGATATTTATGGTTAAGATTGCACTAGTATGTTTAACTCTGTTGCAGACGGCCTGCGTGCGAGGATCCGCTTCGTGTCCTCTCCTAAATACGGTTTCCATGGAAACTGAGTGTCTACACCTGTTGAGACAGGCGTTCACTTAAATAGGAGTGCCAGCAGACCGGAGTGCTCGCTGCGAACCCGGAGCAGGTTTGGTTGCTCCCTTTTCTGCGGAAAAGGTTCTTATTTGAGCTCCACCTGGTGACATGCTTTCCAGCTGGGGTCCTGATTCTCGGTCTATTTGGTGTGCGCTCCCCTTTCTGAGGAAAGGGTTTTTAATGTAAATCTGAGCGCCACTTTGTGACTCTCTTCAAGTCGCCTCATTCTAAGCCTGAGGGCTGAGGCAGCACTTGATGTAGGATCTACACCCAGGCTGACGAATGTCTCCCCTACAGAGGGTTTGAGCATCCTTTGGTGTTTAACACCTTAGAAAGCCGTCACTTTAGGATCGATTCTCGCTCCCCAGGCCTAGTTCCACTTCCCTTTCTGAGGAAAGGTTTACGGAGTGTCTGAACTAGGAAGCTGCCCTTATTCATTCCCAGAAACTTTCAAGGCAAACAGTGCTCCCCTTTCTGAGGAATGGGTTTGTTAAGGTTAAGAGCTCACGTTCCTCCCTGTGCGCAGGATTGCTGGAACGCACCTGAGCTCCCCTAATCCAGGGTTTCCTTCAGAGCAACTTCCCAGGACTGAGTGCTCCCCCTTCTGAGGAATGGGTTTGTTAAGGTTAAGAGCTCACGTTCCTCCCTGTGCGCAGGATTGCTGGAACGGACCTGAGCTCCCCTAATTCAGGGTTTCCTTCAGAGCAACTTCCTAGGACGGAATGTTTCCTCCCTCCTGAGGGTAGGAATCTACCAGGGACAGACCTTTGAGAGTTATGGACCTGCTACAAGGATGTTGGCGTGCCCCCTTTCCAGGGTTCACTTATAAGAGCACCACTCCTTGGTGGCCAAGTTCTCCTCCCTGTTTCCCAGGGTAGGAGCTTGACCTTCATGCTTCAGGTTTCTACTCTCCAGCCTTTATTCTGGATGTATGCTCCCATCTATGAAGGGTAACAGTGAGAGCATTCACTCCTGTTCGGTTGTGCAGCTCCCCTTCTGGGAAGGGTCTTCTATGAGCGCCAACCCACCTTCGTGAGATTGCCAGACCTTCATACAGGTCGCGTGGACCGGGCTGTGCACGCTTCCCCTTTTCATTAAGGGTTCCCTAAAAGACAGCAGTGCCCCCTTCTGGAGAAGCGATCCTCCCTGTGGATCAGGGTCAGGATTTTTGTCCTCTACTATCGTCCACTATTTCAGGATGGTCTCAGCTCCATGTTCATCTCTGTTGACAGATAGCTTGCGAGCTTCTGTCCAGGGGAGGGTTAGTGTGGCAATCCCCTCACCATCAGGGTCATCCCCTTTCTGTCTCTTCAGACAGCATGGAGCTGATAGTGAAACCCCCTGGGAAAACACTCTCCTTAAATCCGATCATGTCGGTAAGCGTCCCACGCTATGCCTGGGCGTCTTCCAGTTAAAACCACAAGTGTGGTAAGTGCACACACACCTGGGGCACTTCTATAAAATCCACGTGTTGGTAGGTTCCCACCAAGTTTGAGTTCTTCTTTTAAATCCTTTTTGGTATGGGTCACACGTTTTGCCTTGTTCCCATCTATTGAAGTCGGCTCACAACCCCGGTTCCCTGGGTTCGACTCCTTTGATATCTTAGCTGATGTCTGCTGACCATCCACTATTGGGGCGCGCCACTACTAGTGGCCCTTTGAACGGACCCAGGACAGGTTTCTGCCCTCTTATGGGAGCCAGTTCCTGAGGGAACTAGGCCCTATGTTGCGGTAGTTTCTGGTTCTGACAAGTCTAAGTTTCCATCGAAGCTTAGCCGTTTCCCTCAGAAGGAATTACTATAATTCCAAGCCTGAGCTGTGCCCTGGGTTCTACCCAGTCTGTAAGTGGGTAACAGGTCAGGCCTCTGGCCGGGAGGGGTAACATTTTGACAGCCGTCACCACGTCCTAGTAGGGGCAATTCCTCTCAGAATTGTTGCTTAGTGCTCGCTGGCTTAGCATGCACTCCCCTCAGCATGGCAGCGTTGGTATACCGTTCCCCAAAAGCGCCCTCTAGAGGACGCAGTGAGAGTTCCCTTCGGAAGGGAACGTCTCAGGTTACGTATGTAACCCTAGTTCCCTGAGAATAGGGAACGAGACACTGCGTCCTCTAGGCTTCTTCGCCATGCTTCGGACGATAAAGCTTCAGACTTTGAAGATGTATTGTGTTGCACGGGCGCCTCTTTTATGTTATGGTCGCCCGGTAGTGACGCAACGGCAGCGACTGACGCGCCGCGGTGACGTCATACGCTGGCGCCGGCCATTTCATGTAGTTTTTCTATGCATTCTTCAGACTCGAGGCACGCTGCAGCGTTCCCCAAAAGCGCCCTCTAGAGGACGCAGTGTCTCGTTCCCTATTCTCAGGGAACTAGGGTTACATACGTAACCTGAGACGTTTTTTTGGGTGTTATCCCATAAATTTGTCACTAACAAAACATTTGGTGAGGTTTCGGTAGGGACATTTTTTTTTTTTTTTTGGGTGTTATCCCATAAATTTGTCACTAACGAAACATTTGGAGAAGTTTTGGCAGTGACATCTTTGTTTTTTTGGGTGTTATCCCATAAATGTGTCACTAACAAAACATTTGAAGAAGTTTCGATAGTGACATCTTTGTTTTTTTTTGGGTGTTATCCCATAAATTTGTCACTAACAAAACATTTGGTGAGGTTTCGGTAGTGACATCTTTGTTTTTTGGGGTGTTATCCCATAAATTTGTCACTAACGAAACATTTGGAGAAGTTTTGGCAGTGACATCTTTGTTTTTTTGGGTGTTATCCCATAAATTTGTCACTAACAAAACATTTGGAGAAGTTTTGGTAGTAACATCTTTGTTTTTTGGGGTGTTATAAAATTTGTCACTAACAAAACATTTGGAGAAGTTTCGGTAGTGACATCTTTGTTTTTTTGGGTGTTATCCCATAAATTTGTCACTAACAAAACATTTGGTGAGGTTTCGGTAGGGACATTTTTTTTTTTTTTTTTGGGTGTTATCCCATAAATTTGTCACTAACAAAACATTTGGAGAAGTTTTGGCAGTGACATCTTTGTTTTTTTGGGTGTTATCCCATAAATTTGTCACTAACAAAACATTTGGAGAAGTTTTGATAGTGACATCTTTGGGTTTTTTTTGGGTGTTATCCCATAAATTTGTCACTAACAAAACATTTGGTGAGGTTTCGGTAGGGACATTTTTTTTTTTTTTGGGTGTTATCCCATAAATTTGTCACTAACAAAACATTTGGAGAAGTTTTGGCAGTGACATCTTTGTTTTTTTGGGTGTTATCCCATAAATTTGTCACTAACAAAACATTTGGAGAAGTTTTGGTAGTAACATCTTTGTTTTTTGGGGTGTTATAAAATTTGTCACTAACAAAACATTTGGAGAAGTTTCGGTAGTGACATCTTTGTTTTTTTGGGTGTTATCCCATAAATTTGTCACTAACAAAACATTTGGTGAGGTTTCGGTAGTGACATCTTTGTTTTCTGAGTGTTATCCCATAAATTTGTCACTAACGAAACATTTGGAGAAGTTTTGGTAGTGACATCTTTGGGTTTTTTTTGGGTGTTATCCCATAAATTTGTCACTAACAAAACATTTGGTGAGGTTTCGGTAGTGACATTTTTTTTTTTTTTTGGGGGTGTTATCCCATAAATTTGTCACTAACAAAACATTTGGAGAAGTTTTGGCAGTGACATCTTTGTTTTTTTGGGTGTTATCCCATAAATTTGTCACTAACAAAACATTTGGAGAAGTTTCGGTAGTGACATCTTTGTTTTTTTGGGTGTTATCCCATAAATTTGTCACTAACAAAACATTTGGTGAGGTTTCGGTAGTGACATCTTTGTTTTTTTGGGGTGTTATCCCATAAATTTGTCACTAACAAAACATTTGGAGAAGTTTTGGTAGTGACATCTTTGTTTTTTGGGGTGTTATAAAATTTGTCACTAACAAAACATTTGGAGAAGTTTCGATAGTGACATCTTTGTTGTCTGAGTGTTATCCCATAAATTTGTCACTAACGAAACATTTGGAGAAGTTTTGGTAGTGACATCTTTGTTTTCTGAGTGTTATCCCATAAATTTGTCACTAACAAAACATTTGGAGAAGTTTTGGTAGTGACATCTTTGTTTTTTTTTTGGGTGTTATCCCATAAATTTGTCACTAACAAAACATTTGGTGAGGTTTCGGTAGGGACATTTTTTTTTTGGGGGGGGGGGGGGGGGGTGTTATCCCATAAATTTGTCACTAACAAAACATTTGGAGAAGTTTTGGTAGTGACATCTTTGTTTTTTTTGGTGTTATCCCATAAATTTGTCACTAACAAAACATTTGGAGAAGTTTCGGTAGTGACATCTTTGTTTTTTTGGGTGTTATCCCATAAATTTGTCACTAACAAAACATTTGGTGAGGTTTCGGTAGGGACATTTTTTTTTTTTTTGGGTGTTATCCCATAAATTTGTCACTAACGAAACATTTGGAGAAGTTTTGGCAGTGACATCTTTGTTTTTTTGGGTGTTATCCCATAAATGTGTCACTAACAAAACATTTGAAGAAGTTTCGGTAGTGACATCTTTGTTTTTTTTTGGGTGTTATCCCATAAATTTGTCACTAACAAAACATTTGGTGAGGTTTCGGTAGGGACATTTTTTTTGGGGGGGGGGGGGGTGTTATCCCATAAATTTGTCACTAACAAAACATTTGGAGAAGTTTCGGTAGTGACATCTTTGTTTTTTTGGGTGTTATCCCATAAATTTGTCACTAACAAAACATTTGGTGAGGTTTCGGTAGGGACATTTTTTTTTTTTTTTGGGTGTTATCCCATACATTTTTCACTAACGAAACATTTGGAGAAGTTTTGGCAGTGACATCTTTGTTTTTTTGGGTGTTATCCCATAAATGTGTCACTAACAAAACATTTGAAGAAGTTTCGGTAGTGACATCTTTGTTTTTTTGGGTGTTATCCCATAAATTTGTCACTGACAAAACATTTGGTGAGGTTTCGGTAGTGACATCTTTGTTTTTTGGGGTGTTGTCCCATAAATTTGTCACTAACGAAACATTTGGAGAAGTTTTGGTAGTGACATCTTTGTTTTTTTGGGGTGTTATCCCATAAATTTGTCACTAACAAAACATTTGGTGAGGTTTCGGTAGTGACATCTTTGTTTTTTTTTTGGGGTGTTATCCCATAAATTTGTCACTAACAAAACATTTGGAGAAGTTTTGGTAGTGACATCTTTGTTTTCTGAGTGTTATCCCATAAATTTGTCACTAACGAAACATTTGGAGAAGTTTTGGTAGTGACATCTTTGTTTTTTTGGGGTGTTATCCCATAAATTTGTCACTAACAAAACATTTGGTGAGGTTTCGGTAGGGACATTTTTGTATTTTTTTGGGTGTTATCCCATAAATTTGTCACTAACAAAACATTTGGGGAAGTTTCGGTAGTGACATCTTTGTTTTTTTGGGTGTTATCCCATAAATTTGTCACTAACAAAATATTTGGTGAGGTTTCGGTAGGGACATTTTTTTTTTTTTGGGGTGTTATCCCATAAATTTGTCACTAACAAAACATTTGGAGAAGTTTTGGTAGTGACATCTTTGTTTTCTGAGTGTTATCCCATAAATTTGTCACTAACGAAACATTTGGAGAAGTTTTGGTAGTGACATCTTTGTTTTTTTGGGTGTTATCCCATAAATTTGTCACTAACAAAACATTTGGTGAGGTTTCCGTGGTGACATCTTTGTTTTTTTGGGTGTTATCCCATAAATTTGTCACTACCATAACAGTTACATCCAAAACATTTGGTGAGGTTTCGGTAGGGAAATTTTAGTTTTTTTGGGTGTTATCCCATAAATTTGTCACTAACAAAACATTTGGTGAGGTTTCTGTAGGGACATTTTTGTTTTTTGGGGTGTTATAAAATTTGTCACTAACAAAACATTTGGAGAAGTTTCGGTAGTGACATCTTTGTTTTTTTGGGTGTTATCCCATAAATTTGTCACTAACAAAACATTTGGTGAGGTTTCGGTAGGGACATTTTTTTTTTTTTTTGGGTGTTATCCCATAAATTTGTCACTAACAAAACATTTGGAGAAGTTTTGGCAGTGACATCTTTGTTTTTTTGGGTGTTATCCCATAAATTTGTCACTAACAAAACATTTGGAGAAGTTTTGGTAGTGACATCTGTGGGGTTTTTTTTGGGTGTTATCCCATAAATTTGTCACTAACAAAACATTTGGTGAGGTTTCGGTAGGGACATTTTTTTTTTTTTTTTTTGGGTGTTATCCCATAAATTTGTCACTAACAAAACATTTGGAGAAGTTTTGGTAGTAACATCTTTGTTTTTTGGGGTGTTATAAAATTTGTCACTAACAAAACATTTGGAGAAGTTTCGGTAGTGACATCTTTGTTTTTTTGGGTGTTATCCCATAAATTTGTCACTAACGAAACATTTGGAGAAGTTTTGGTAGTGAAATCTTTGCTTTTTGGGTGTTATCCCAAAAATTTGTCACTACCATAACAGTTACATCCAAAACATTTGGAGAAGTTTTGGTAGTGACATCTTTGTCTCTTGGGTGTTATCCCATAAATTTGTCACTAACAAAACATTTGGTGAGGTTTCTGTAGGGACATCTTTGTTTCTTGGGTGTTACCTCATAAGTTTGTCACATTCAAAATATTTGGTGGAGTTTCTGTGTCTCGCTCCCACACACTATCCATAAACTCATCAATACCGAAACATCCAAAACATTTGGTGGAGTTTAGTAGTGACATAATTGATTTTTGGTAGAAGATTTGGTAGTGACATCTTTGTTTTTTTTTGGGTGGTATCCCATATAACAGTCACATCCAGAACATTTGGTGAGGTTTCTGTAGGGACATCTTTGTTTCTTGGGTGTTATCGCATAAATTTGTCACTAACAAAACATTTGGTGAGGTTTCTGTAGGGACATTTTTGTTTTTTGGGTGTTTTCACGTAAGTTTGTCACATCCAAAATATTTGGTGGAGTTTGGGTGTCTCGCTCTCACGCACTATCCACAAACTCATCAATACCGAAACAACCAAAACATTTGGTGGAGTTTAGTAGTGACATAATTGATTTTTGGGTGTTATTACATACATTTGTCACTACTGAAACAGTCACGTCCAGAACAATTTTTGGAGTCTTGCTAGTGACATTTCGGTTTCTGGGTGTTATTCCATACATTTGTCACTAACGAAAAATTTGGTAAAGTTTCCGTGGTGACATCTTTGTTTTTTTTGGGGTGTTATCCCATAAATTTGTCACTACCATAACAGTTACATCCAAAACATTTGGTGAATTTTCGGTAGTGACATCTTTGTTTTCTGAGTGTTATTCCATAAATTTGTCACTAACGAAACATTTGGAGAAGTTTTGGTAGTGACATCTTTGTTTTTTTGGGTGTTATCCCATAAATTTGTCACTAACAAAACATTTGGTGAGGTTTCGGTAGGGACATTTTTTTTTTTTTTTTTGGGTGTTATCCCATAAATTTGTCACTAACAAAACATTTGGAGAAGTTTTGGTAGTGACATCTTTGTCTCTTGGGTGTTATCCCATAAATTTGTCACTAACAAAACATTTGGTGAGGTTTCTGTAGGGACATTTTTGTTTTTTGGGTGTTACCCCGTAAGTTTGTCACATCCAAATTATTTGGTGGAGTTTGGGTGTCTCGCTCCCACACACTATCCATAAACTCATCAATACCGAAACAACCAAAACATTTGGTGGAGTTTAGTATTGACATAATAGATTTTTGGGTGTTATTACATATATTTGTCACTACTGAAACAGTCATGTCCAGAACAATTTTTGGAGTTTTGCTAGTGACATTTCGGTTTCTGGGTGTTATTCCATACATTTGTCACTAACGAAAAATTTGGTAAAGTTTCCGTGGTGACATCTTTGTTTTTTTTGGGGTGTTATCCCATAAATTTGTCACTACCATAACAGTTACATCCAAAACATTTGGTGAATTTTCGGTAGTGACATCTTTGTTTTCTGAGTGTTATTCCAAAAATTTGTCACTAACGAAACATTTGGAGAAGTTTTGGTAGTGACATCTTTGTTTTTTTTGGGTGTTATCCCATAAATTTTTCACTAACAAAACATTTGGTGAGGTTTCGGTAGTGACATCTTTGTTTTTTTGGGTGTTATCCCATAAATTTGTCACTAACAAAACATTTGGTGAGGTTTCGGTAGGGACATTTTTTTTTTTTTTTGGGTGTTATCCCATAAATTTGTCACTAACAAAACATTTGGAGAGGTTTCTGTAGGGATATTTTTGTTTTTTGGGTGTTAGCCCGTAAGTTTGTCACATCCAAAATATTTGGTGGAGTTTGGGTGTCTCGCTCCCACACACTATCCATAAACTCATCAATACCGAAACAACCAAAACATTTGGTGGAGTTTAGTAGTGACATAATAGATTTTTGGGTGTTATTACATATATTTGTCACTACTGAAACAGTCATGTCCAGAACAATTTTTGGAGTTTTGCTAGTGACATTTCGGTTTCTGGGTGTTATTCCATACATTTGTCACTACCATAACAGTTACATCCAAAACATTTGGTGAGGTTTCGGTAGGGACATCTTTGTTTTCTGAGTGTTATTCCATAAATTTGTCACTAACGAAACATTTGGAGAAGTTTTTGTAGTGAAATCTTTGCTTTTTGGGTGTTATCCCAAAAATTTGTCACTACCATAACAGTTACATCCAAAACATTTGGTGAAGTTTCGGTAGGGACATTTTTGTTTTTTGGGTGTTAGCCCATAAATTTGTCACATCCAAAACTTTTTGTTGAGGTTTCGTTAGGGACATCTTTGTTTTCTGAGTGTTATTCCATAAATGTGTCACTAACAAAACATTTGGAGAAGTTTTGGTAACGACATCTTTGTTTTTTTGGGTGTTATCCCATAAATTTATCACTACCATAACAGTTACATCCAAAACATTTGGTGAGGTTTCTGTAGGGACATCTTTGTCTCTTGGGTGTTATTCCATAAATGTGTCACTAACAAAACATTTGGAGAAGTTTTGGTAGTGAAATCTTTGCTTTTTGGGGTGTTATCCCATAAATTTTTCACTAACAAAACATTTGGTGAGGTTTCGGTAGTGACATCTTTGTTTTTTTTTGGGTGTTATCCCATAAATTTGTCACTAACAAAACATTTGGTGAGGTTTCGGTAGGGACATCTTTGTTTCTTGGGTGTTACCTCATAAGTTTGTCACATTCAAAATATTTGGTGGAGTTTCTGTGTCTCGCTCCCACACACTATCCATAAACTCATCAATACCGAAACATCCAAAACATTTGGTGGAGTTTAGTAGTGACATAATTGATTTTTGGTAGAAGATTTGGTAGTGACATCTTTGTTTTTTTTTTGGGTGGTATCCCATATAACAGTCACATCCAGAACATTTGGTGAGGTTTCTGTAGGGACATCTTTGTTTCTTGGGTGTTATCGCATAAATTTGTCACTAACAAAACATTTGGTGAGGTTTCGGTAGGGACATTTTTGTTTTTTGGGTGTTTTCACGTAAGTTTGTCACATCCAAAATATTTGGTGGAGTTTGGGTGTCTCGCTCTCACGCACTATCCACAAACTCATCAATACCGAAACAACCAAAACATTTGGTGGAGTTTAGTAGTGACATAATTGATTTTTGGGTGTTATTACATACATTTGTCACTACTGAAACAGTCACGTCCAGAACAATTTTTGGAGTCTTGCTAGTGACATTTCGGTTTCTGGGTGTTATTCCATACATTTGTCACTAACGAAAAATTTGGTAAAGTTTCCGTGGTGACATCTTTGTTTTTTTTGGGGTGTTATCCCATAAATTTGTCACTACCATAACAGTTACATCCAAAACATTTGGTGAATTTTCGGTAGTGGCATCATTGTTTTCTGAGTGTTATTCCATAAATTTGTCACTAACGAAACATTTGGAGAAGTTTTGGTAGTGACATCTTTGTTTTTTTTGGGTGTTATCCCATAAATTTTTCACTAACAAAACATTTGGTGAGGTTTCGGTAGGGACATTTTTGTTTTTTTTGGGTGTTATCCCATAAATTTGTCACTAACAAAACATTTGGAGAAGTTTTGGTAGTGACATCTTTGTTTTTTTTGGGTGTTATCCCATAAATTTGTCACTAACAAAACATTTGGTGAGGTTTCGGTAGGGACATTTTTTTTTTTTTTTTTGGGTGTTATCCCATAAATTTGTCACTAACAAAACATTTGGAGAAGTTTTGGTAGTAACATCTTTGTTTTTTGGGGTGTTATAAAATTTGTCACTAACAAAACATTTGGAGAAGTTTCGGTAGTGACATCTTTGTTTTTTTGGGTGTTATCCCATAAATTTGTCACTAACGAAACATTTGGAGAAGTTTTGGTAGTGAAATCTTTGCTTTTTGGGTGTTATCCCAAAAATTTGTCACTACCATAACAGTTACATCCAAAACATTTGGTGAGGTTTCGGTAGGGAAATTTTTGTTTTTTGGGTGTTATCCCATAAATTTGTCACATCCAAAACATTTGTTGAGGTTTCGGTAGTGACATCTTTGTTTTCTGAGTGTTATCCCATAAATTGATCACTAACAAAACATTTGGAGAAGTTTTGGTAGTGACATCTTTGTTTTTTTTTGGGTGTTATCCCATAAATTTGTCACTAACAAAACATTTGGTGAGGTTTCGGTAGGGACATCTTTGTTTCTTGGGTGTTACCTCATAAGTTTGTCACATTCAAAATATTTGGTGGAGTTTCTGTGTCTCGCTCCCACACACTATCCATAAACTCATCAATACCGAAACATCCAAAACATTTGGTGGAGTTTAGTAGTGACATAATTGATTTTTGGTAGAAGATTTGGTAGTGACATCTTTGTTTTTTTTTGGGTGGTATCCCATATAACAGTCACATCCAGAACATTTGGTGAGGTTTCTGTAGGGACATCTTTGTTTCTTGGGTGTTATCGCATAAATTTGTCACTAACAAAACATTTGGTGAGGTTTCGGTAGGGACATTTTTGTTTTTTGGGTGTTTTCACGTAAGTTTGTCACATCCAAAATATTTGGTGGAGTTTGGGTGTCTCGCTCTCACGCACTATCCACAAACTCATCAATACCGAAACAACCAAAACATTTGGTGGAGTTTAGTAGTGACATAATTGATTTTTGGGTGTTATTACATACATTTGTCACTACTGAAACAGTCACGTCCAGAACAATTTTTGGAGTCTTGCTAGTGACATTTCGGTTTCTGGGTGTTATTCCATACATTTGTCACTAACGAAAAATTTGGTAAAGTTTCCGTGGTGACATCTTTGTTTTTTTTGGGGTGTTATCCCATAAATTTGTCACTACCATAACAGTTACATCCAAAACATTTGGTGAATTTTCGGTAGTGACATCTTTGTTTTCTGAGTGTTATTCCATAAATTTGTCACTAACGAAACATTTGGAGAAGTTTTGGTAGTGACATCTTTGTTTTTTTTGGGTGTTATCCCATAAATTTTTCACTAACAAAACATTTGGTGAGGTTTCGGTAGGGACATTTTTGTTTTTTTTGGGTGTTATCCCATAAATTTGTCACTAACAAAACATTTGGAGAAGTTTTGGTAGTGACATCTTTGTTTTTTTTGGGTGTTATCCCATAAATTTGTCACTAACAAAACATTTGGTGAGGTTTCTGTAGGGACATTTTTGTTTTTTGGGTGTTACCCCGTAAGTTTGTCACATCCAAAATATTTGGTGGAGTTTGGGTGTCTCGCTCCCACACACTATCCATAAACTCATCAATACCGAAACAACCAAAACATTTGGTGGAGTTTAGTATTGACATAATAGATTTTTGGGTGTTATTACATATATTTGTCACTACTGAAACAGTCATGTCCAGAACAATTTTTGGAGATTTGCTAGTGACATTTCGGTTTCTGGGTGTTATTCCATACATTTGTCACTAACGAAAAATTTGGTAAAGTTTCCGAGGTGACATCTTTGTTTTTTTTGGGGTGTTATCCCATAAATTTGTCACTACCATAACAGTTACATCCAAAACATTTGGTGAATTTTCGGTAGTGACATCTTTGTTTTCTGAGTGTTATTCCATAAATTTGTCACTAACGAAACATTTGGAGAAGTTTTGGTAGTGACATCTTTGTTTTTTTTGGGTGTTATCCCATAAATTTTTCACTAACAAAACATTTGGTGAGGTTTCGGTAGGGACATTTTTTTTTTTTTTTTGGGTGTTATCCCATAAATTTGTCACTAACAAAACATTTGGAGAAGTTTTGGTAGTGACATCTTTGTCTCTTGGGTGTTATCCCATAAATTTGTCACTAACAAAACATTTGGTGAGGTTTCTGTAGGGACATTTTTGTTTTTTGGGTGTTACCCCGTAAGTTTGTCACATCCAAAATATTTGGTGGAGTTTGGGTGTCTCGCTCCCACACACTATCCATAAACTCATCAATACCGAAACAACCAAAACATTTGGTGGAGTTTAGTATTGACATAATAGATTTTTGGGTGTTATTACATATATTTGTCACTACTGAAACAGTCATGTCCAGAACAATTTTTGGAGATTTGCTAGTGACATTTCGGTTTCTGGGTGTTATTCCATACATTTGTCACTAACGAAACATTTGGAGAAGTTTTGGTAGTGACATCTTTGTTTTTTTTGGGTGTTATCCCATAAATTTTTCACTAACAAAACATTTGGTGAGGTTTCGGAAGGGACATTTTTGTTTTTTTTGGGTGTTATCCCATAAATTTGTCACTAACAAAACATTTGGAGAAGTTTTGGTAGTGACATCTTTGTTTTTTTGGGTGTTATCCCATAAATTTGTCACTAACAAAACATTTGGTGAGGTTTCTGTAGGGACATTTTTGTTTTTTGGGTGTTACCCCGTAAGTTTGTCACATCCAAAATATTTGGTGGAGTTTGGGTGTCTCGCTCCCACACACTATCCATAAACTCATCAATACCGAAACAACCAAAACATTTGGTGGAGTTTAGTAGTGACATAATAGATTTTTGGGTGTTATTACATATATTTGTCACTACTGAAACAGTCATGTCCAGAACAATTTTTGGAGTTTTGCTAGTGACATTTCGGTTTCTGGGTGTTATTCCATACATTTGTCACTAACGAAAAATTTGGTAAAGTTTCCGTGGTGACATCTTTGTTTTTTTTGGGTGTTATCCCATAAATTTGTCACTAACAAAACATTTGGAGAAGTTTTGGTAGTGACATCTTTGTTTTTTTGGGGTGTTATCCCATAAATTTGTCACTAACAAAACATTTGGTGAGGTTTCGGTAGGGACATTTTTTTTTTTTTTTTTGGGTGTTATCCCATAAATTTGTCACTAACAAAACATTTGGAGAAGTTTTGGTAGTGACATCTTTGTCTCTTGGGTGTTATCCCATAAATTTGTCACTAACAAAACATTTGGTGAGGTTTCTGTAGGGACATTTTTGTTTTTTGGGTGTTACCCCGTAAGTTTGTCACATCCAAAATATTTGGTGGAGTTTGGGTGTCTCGCTCCCACACACTATCCATAAACTCATCAATACCGAAACAACCAAAACATTTGGTGGAGTTTAGTAGTGACATAATAGATTTTTGGGTGTTATTACATATATTTGTCACTACTGAAACAGTCATGTCCAGAACAATTTTTGGAGTTTTGCTAGTGACATTTCGGTTTCTGGGTGTTATTCCATACATTTGTCACTAACGAAAAATTTGGTAAAGTTTCCGTGGTGACATCTTTGTTTTTTTTGGGTGTTATCCCATAAATTTGTCACTACCATAACAGTTACATCCAAAACATTTGGTGAGGTTTCGGTAGGGAAATTTTTGTTTTTTGGGTGTTATCCCATAAATTTGTCACTACCAAAACATTTGGAGAAGTTTTGGTAGTGACATCTTTGTTTTTTTGGGTGTTATCCCATAAATTTGTCACTAACAAAACATTTGGTGAGGTTTCTGTAGGGACATTTTTGTTTTTTGGGTGTTAGCCCGTAAGTTTGTCACATCCAAAATATTTGGTGGAGTTTCGGTGTCATGCTCCCACACACTATCCATAAACTCATCAATACCGAAACAACCAAAACATTTGGTGGAGTTTAGTATTGACATAATAGATGTTTGGGTGTTATTACATACATTTGTCACTACTGAAACAGTCACGTCCAGAACAATTTTTGGAGTTTTGCTAGTGACATTTCGGTTTCTGGGTGTTATTCCATACATTTGTCACTAACGGAAAATTTGGTAAAGTTTCCGTGGTGACATCTTTGTTTTTTTGGGGTGTTATCCCATAAATTTGTCACTACCATAACAGTTACATCCAAAACATTTGGTGAGGTTTCGGTAGTGACGTCTTTGTTTTCTGAGTGTTATCCCATAAATTTGTCACTAACGAAACATTTGGAGAAGTTTTGGTAGTGACATCTTTGTTTTTTTGGGTGTTATCCCATAAATTTGTCACTAACAAAACATTTGGAGAAGTTTCGGTAGTGACATCTTTGTTTTTTTGGGTGTTATCCCATAAATTTGTCACTAACGAAACATTTGGAGAAGTTTTGGTAGTGACATCTTTGTTTTTTTGGGTGTTATCCCATAAATTTGTCACTAACGAAACATTTGGAGAAGTTTTGGTAGTGACATCTTTGTTTTTTTGGGTGTTATCCCATAAATTTGTCACTAACGAAACATTTGGAGAAGTTTCGGTAGTGACGTCTTTGTTTTCTGAGTGTTATCCCATAAATTTGTCACTAACGAAACATTTGGAGAAGTTTTGGTAGGGACATTTTTGTATTTTTTTGGGTGTTGTCCCATAAATTTGTCACTAACAAAACATTTGGAGAAGTTTCGGTAGTGACATCTTTGTTTTTTTGGGTGTTATCCCATAAATTTGTCACTAACAAAACATTTGGTGAGGTTTCGGTAGGGACATTTTTTTTTTTTTTTTTGGGTGTTATCCCATAAATTTGTCACTAACAAAACATTTGGAGAAGTTTTGGTAGTGACATCTTTGTTTTCTGAGTGTTATCCCATAAATTTGTCACTACCATAACATTTAGTGAGGTTTCGGTAGGGACATTTTTGTTTTTTTGGGTGTTATCCCATAAATTTGTCACTAACGAAACATTTGGAGAAGTTTTGGTAGTGAAATCTTTGCTTTTTGGGTGTTATCCCAAAAATTTGTCACTACCATAACAGTTACATCCAAAACATTTGGTGAGGTTTCGGTAGGGAAATTTTTGTTTTTTGGGTGTTATCCCATAAATTTGTCACATCCAAAACATTTGTTGAGGTTTCGGTAGTGACATCTTTGTTTTCTGAGTGTTATCCCATAAATTGATCACTAACAAAACATTTGGAGAAGTTTTGGTAGTGACATCTTTGTTTTTTTTTGGGTGTTATCCCATAAATTTGTCACTAACAAAACATTTGGTGAGGTTTCGGTAGGGACATCTTTGTTTCTTGGGTGTTACCTCATAAGTTTGTCACATTCAAAATATTTGGTGGAGTTTCTGTGTCTCGCTCCCACACACTATCCATAAACTCATCAATACCGAAACATCCAAAACATTTGGTGGAGTTTAGTAGTGACATAATTGATTTTTGGTAGAAGATTTGGTAGTGACATCTTTGTTTTTTTTTGGGTGGTATCCCATATAACAGTCACATCCAGAACATTTGGTGAGGTTTCTGTAGGGACATCTTTGTTTCTTGGGTGTTATCGCATAAATTTGTCACTAACAAAACATTTGGTGAGGTTTCGGTAGGGACATTTTAGTTTTTTGGGTGTTTTCACGTAAGTTTGTCACATCCAAAATATTTGGTGGAGTTTGGGTGTCTCGCTCTCACGCACTATCCACAAACTCATCAATACCGAAACAACCAAAACATTTGGTGGAGTTTAGTAGTGACATAATTGATTTTTGGGTGTTATTACATACATTTGTCACTACTGAAACAGTCACGTCCAGAACAATTTTTGGAGTCTTGCTAGTGACATTTCGGTTTCTGGGTGTTATTCCATACATTTGTCACTAACGAAAAATTTGGTAAAGTTTCCGTGGTGACATCTTTGTTTTTTTTGGGGTGTTATCCCATAAATTTGTCACTACCATAACAGTTACATCCAAAACATTTGGTGAATTTTCGGTAGTGACATCTTTGTTTTCTGAGTGTTATTCCATAAATTTGTCACTAACGAAACATTTGGAGAAGTTTTGGTAGTGACATCTTTGTTTTTTTTGGGTGTTATCCCATAAATTTGTCACTAACAAAACATTTGGTGAGGTTTCGGTAGGGACATTTTTTTTTTTTTTTTTGGGTGTTATCCCATAAATTTGTCACTAACAAAACATTTGGAGAAGTTTTGGTAGTGACATCTTTGTCTCTTGGGTGTTATCCCATAAATTTGTCACTAACAAAACATTTGGTGAGGTTTCTGTAGGGACATTTTTGTTTTTTGGGTGTTACCCCGTAAGTTTGTCACATCCAAAATATTTGGTGGAGTTTGGGTGTCTCGCTCCCACACACTATCCATAAACTCATCAATACCGAAACAACCAAAACATTTGGTGGAGTTTAGTATTGACATAATAGATTTTTGGGTGTTATTACATATATTTGTCACTACTGAAACAGTCATGTCCAGAACAATTTTTGGAGTTTTGCTAGTGACATTTCGGTTTCTGGGTGTTATTCCATACATTTGTCACTAACGAAAAATTTGGTAAAGTTTCCGTGGTGACATCTTTGTTTTTTTTGGGGTGTTATCCCATAAATTTGTCACTACCATAACAGTTACATCCAAAACATTTGGTGAATTTTCGGTAGTGACATCTTTGTTTTCTGAGTGTTATTCCAAAAATTTGTCACTAACGAAACATTTGGAGAAGTTTTGGTAGTGACATCTTTGTTTTTTTTGGGTGTTATCCCATAAATTTTTCACTAACAAAACATTTGGTGAGGTTTCGGTAGTGACATCTTTGTTTTTTTGGGTGTTATCCCATAAATTTGTCACTAACAAAACATTTGGTGAGGTTTCGGTAGGGACATTTTTGTTTTTTTTGGGTGTTATCCCATAAATTTGTCACTAACAAAACATTTGGAGAAGTTTTGGTAGTGACATCTTTGTTTTTTTTGGGTGTTATCCCATAAATTTGTCACTAACAAAACATTTGGTGAGGTTTCGGTAGGGACATTTTTTTTTTTTTTTTTTTGGGTGTTATCCCATAAATTTGTCACTAACAAAACATTTGGAGAGGTTTCTGTAGGGATATTTTTGTTTTTTGGGTGTTAGCCCGTAAGTTTGTCACATCCAAAATATTTGGTGGAGTTTGGGTGTCTCGCTCCCACACACTATCCATAAACTCATCAATACCGAAACAACCAAAACATTTGGTGGAGTTTAGTAGTGACATAATAGATTTTTGGGTGTTATTACATATATTTGTCACTACTGAAACAGTCATGTCCAGAACAATTTTTGGAGTTTTGCTAGTGACATTTCGGTTTCTGGGTGTTATTCCATACATTTGTCACTACCATAACAGTTACATCCAAAACATTTGGTGAGGTTTCGGTAGGGACATCTTTGTTTTCTGAGTGTTATTCCATAAATTTGTCACTAACGAAACATTTGGAGAAGTTTTTGTAGTGAAATCTTTGCTTTTTGGGTGTTATCCCAAAAATTTGTCACTACCATAACAGTTACATCCAAAACATTTGGTGAAGTTTCGGTAGGGACATTTTTGTTTTTTGGGTGTTAGCCCATAAATTTGTCACATCCAAAACTTTTTGTTGAGGTTTCGTTAGGGACATCTTTGTTTTCTGAGTGTTATTCCATAAATGTGTCACTAACAAAACATTTGGAGAAGTTTTGGTAATGACATCTTTGTTTTTTTGGGTGTTATCCCATAAATTTATCACTACCATAACAGTTACATCCAAAACATTTGGTGAGGTTTCTGTAGGGACATCTTTGTCTCTTGGGTGTTATTCCATAAATGTGTCACTAACAAAACATTTGGAGAAGTTTTGGTAGTGAAATCTTTGCTTTTTGGGTGTTATCCCAAAAATTTGTCACTACCATAACAGTTACATTCAAAACATTTGGTGAGGTTTCGGTAGGGACATCTTTGTTTTCTGAGTGTTATTCCATAAATGTGTCACTAACAAAACATTTGGAGAAGTTTTGGTAGTGACATCTTTGTTTTCTGAGTGTTATCCCATAAATTTGTCACTAACAAAACAGTTACATCCAAAACATTTGGTGAGGTTTTGGTAGAAGTTATGACTTATGTGTTTGGTTCTATTTAAACTAATGAATCCTGAACTTTGAAATCAGTACAATCAACTTTTTGCCTTTTATAAAGAAAATTTGTATTCAAAATACAACAAATATCATAATCAATTACATTAATATAAGTATTAACTGCACAATTACTAGAAATGTACTTCGGATATTATTATTATTAACCCAATTCAGCCTATATACCTCTTTCCAACACAGCATCTCAGCCTGAGACACTGTATGTAGTGTGAAGGAGTTCCTCAGGGTTCACTGCTGAGCCTTGTAGAGTTCTAGAACTTTACCCAGCAGCCTCTTCGCGCTCAACATGGAGGAACTGACGGTGGAGGTCCGTGGCTCCAATGGAGCTTATTATAAGGTAAATACGCTATTTTACTCCACTCTGTGTTATCATACACGCGTGTGTGTCTCTTAAGACAACGACGATGACAAAACCGTAAAGAGAATATGAGAAAACGATCTACAAATAGTACTTTTGACGCGTGTAAATAGTACTCGACTCAGTGGCTGTTAGCCGTTAGCCGGTTAGCAGCTGCGCCAGGATGATATTAAAAAAAACAAAAACATTACTTCATAAAATGCTAACGTTTATTTAACCTCGACTACGAAGCCGAAAGTGTTTAACGTTCGGAGAAACTAAGTTTCAAGGTTAAAATAAGTCAGTTTTGGTTTCAGTTTGTTTGTCTGCTAAGTGCTATTGAGTGTTATTCAATCAAGCGTTCGTTTATGTCGTTTAATTGAACAAAAACACAATAAATGCTTCGATAGACGATGATAGTGCTTAAATACTAACGTACAAAATTAATAATTGACAACTGTTGTTCATCACAAGCGTGCTATCGATCATATTCGTTGGTTTTACTAGGCACACAATAGTTTATTAATCATTCAGAAGCATTACAGCTGTTTAGTTGAACAAGTGAGACGCCAGGAAGCTCATATTCATCATTTAAGGTGTGGCCAGAAATGATCAGATCATATGGAGCTTGTTTGCTCAGAACAGATTTGGATCCCCTCAAGAAATCCTATTGAGAGTGATTGTGGTTTTCTCTAAAGGCCATTCAAGAATCTGTAGCTTTCTACCTAGGGTGTGTATTTATAATCGTGGAAAGTCTAATTGAAGTTATTACTCAGTCTCCATCTCATCCTCCAGTTATTCAGCGCTTGTGGTTTTGCTCATGCTTATCTCAATGCACCTCAGCTGTTCACTTTCCATCTGCAGCTGTCATCCAGCGCAGCAGATATGTTGACGCCGGTCTATTTTGAGATGAGCTTTAAGAGATACCAACTTCCATTTTGGAGTCAGTTGCCATTGAGAGTCAGTGCGAACCGGCTCGGTCAACTTGTGTGGTTTTATATTTGATCTAACACAGAAAACAACAACAACGATACATTTTGAAACTTATTGTAATGTTTTGTTCAGAAGAATACAATTCATGACTTGTACGTGTAAACACACTTCATAAAAACAAGCTCAGTTATTCATTAGACTGAATCAAATATTATAGAATATAGAAATGCCTAACTGCACTGGCTGTATATATATATATATATAAGTTATAAGTTATTGTGTGATTTCAGCTGAAAAAAAAAAACTAAACAAAAAAACAATTAGAAAGTATTTTATTTAATTTTGAAGAAGTTGGTGGTTTATATGTGTGCTTATATTAGTATATTCTGTTATACTTTTTTAATATATTCTAGGGTGGTTAGTTTTTTTAATCTTATATTATTTGGACACGTGTTGTTTTAGTATTATTTAAATATTGTTTT
>NW_027394481.1:0-25555 GCF_049309525.1 Garra rufa | reverse complement strand
AAAAGTCAGAATTGTGAGATATAAACTAGTTATTGCGAGTTAAGTCAGAATTGCAAGGTATAAACAATTGAAAAAGAATTGTGAAACTCGTAATTGCAAATAAAGTCAGAGTTGTGAGATATAAACTCACAATTGTAACTTTTTTTCTCAGAATTGCATGATATAAACTCAATTGTAACTATTTCTAAGAATTGAGTGATATAAACTTGCAATTGTGAGTTAGGTCAGAATTGCGTGACAAACTTGCAATTGCAAGTTATAAACTCACTCAGAATTGTGAGAAATAAACTCGTAACAGAGTTATAAAGTCAGAATTGTGAGATATAAACTCAATTGTGACTTTTTTCTCAGAATTGTGAGACATAAACTCATAATTGCGAGTTGTGTCAAAATTGTGAGATATAAACTCACAATTGTGACATTTTTCACAGAATAGCGTGATACAAACTCACAATTTTGACTTTTTTCTCACAATTGTGAGATATAAACTCGCAGTTGTGAGTTATAAACTCTAAATTGCAAGTTTATATCTTGGAATTCTGACTTTATAACTCACAATTGTTAGTTTATATCTCACAAATCTAAGAAAAGTCAGAATTGTGAGATAAGTTAGTTACCTAATCATATTCATATTATAATCAATAATCAACCCCAACAGAGATCGTGAGCATATCAAACCTGTGCTGTGGCACCATAGATTTTAATATATTTCCATATACTAATTCATAAACTTACGTCCCGCTTGAACCTCATGAATGGTTATGAGGTTGTCGAATTGGAAGAGTAATGTCTCCGCCAACCTAGCAAGAGCAGTGACAAATTCTTCTGCATTTTTGAGAGCACATGCCTATCCAGAAACAAGAAGTGTTTAAGTTTTGTGATTTTTAAACAGCAATAAAAGCAGAAAAGCGATTTCTTGAGTGAAAATCTGAAGCAGCAAGTCTGTAACCTGAATGTCCTGTCTGGCATTCTGAATGGCTTGTCTCTGCTCTGTCTGTCTCTTTTCCTCAGCCAGTGCCAGCTGCTTCAGGTCTGTCTCGCAGGCCGGATGGCTCAAACGCACACGCAACTGACCACTGTGTTCCCTCTGTGACAGCAGGCCACAAAACAGCACAAACTGAGTGACAGCTTACTACAGGTGCATGTATGTGTGCAATAATTTGCAGATATTTAAAGAAGATAATACTATAGTTCTCTTGCATTGTGTCAGTTTCATCTCTTCTTCCTCAGAGTGACTATATAGGAGGAACTTGATATAGGATAGGATGGTAGTATAATTTCCTCTGCCCTCACTATTGTTCTGCATTTGTTCACATACCCTCTTTAGTTCACTCTGCTGCTGAGCCACTTCAAACTGGTGTTGAATTTGTGTCATGTTTAGCATCAGATCCTCCAGGTATTCATCTCTTAGTTTGAAAAAAAGCTTCTCTGGTACACTGGACAGAAACTCCTCAATGGCCTTCAACTGGAGATGAAATTCTACACAGAGAAAAAACATTCACAAATTGTCATAAATATTAAAAATGCACATTGATTTGTCTCATAATTAGATCTCTGTTTTTATTATTGTATTTGAGAAACTGTCATCATTTCCAAACCTGTATGAGTATTTTCTTCTGTTGAACATAAAAGAAGATATTTTGAAGAATGCGGGTAACCAAACACTTGCTGGTCCCCACTGACATTCACAGTAAGGAAAAAAATACTACAGAATTCAATGGGGACCAGAAACTGTTCAGTTACTTACATTCTTCAGAATATCTTGTGTGTTCAACAGAAGAAAGAAATTCATACAGCTTTGGATCAACTTGAGGGTGAGTAAATGATGACAGAAACAGTGACCTATGATGTCAAACTTAAGTTGATAGTATCATCAAACAATGACATCATCATAATAAATTCATATTGCATTACAATTGGTCTAGTTTTTTGCAAGTAACATTTTGGACAATATCTCATGGGTTAACCTTGCAGACAGCTGTTGTGGTATTCATGTGACTGGCTCTGGTAGATAAGAAGTCTTTTGTTTATCTCCTCTGCACACTGATCAAATGTCTCCTGCAGTTGCTCAGGCCGAGTGATAGGGCGGCGCTCTTTCTTCTTATAGAACTCCTGATGGTGACACATATACAGTTTAACACCTTATTTGCCAAATACAAACTGAATGTCTTAATATTTCATATATTTCATAGTACCTCTGCCACCAAGAGGAGTATATCATTGGCTTTCCAAAGAATACTGGTGATTGAGGCTTTAAAAGGAACACTGAGAAATGCAAAAATATTCAAAGTGTGAAATTACCTTGTCAAAAATAGGACATAAAACAACAGCCAGAAGATGCACAGACCTTTCCTGCTGCTCTTCAGGTTTTGAGCCAAAAATAAGGAACTTCTTATCAAAGCGGTTGGGTTTGGAGATCCTCCTTAAACCAACAGAAAAGTTTCAAAGACTGTATAAAACATTTTGTATCATAAATGTCTATTTTATGTGATCACTAAATGGAAAGTATGCTAATTATTACAGCTCGTTTTTTATGTTCAGTTTTTTTGTTGTAATTACTATAATACTATATTACTATATTACCACCAGAGGAGAGACACAGCCACTTCTCTAATAGTATTTCCTAAATTTCTTTTTTCACATGTCATATTTGAAATGTCAAACCTCTGGGCGGTCATTGATTCCACCGATTTTCTGCGCAGAGGCTCTATTCCAGACTGACTGGGGCTCTTTCCTGACCTCCAGTCTGATCCGAGAGGTGAGATTATTCTTGCTGAAGGCAAAGAATTTATAATGTTAGAAGAAACCACAAAAAATAATCACAGATGAGTGCAAAAGGACCAACTAATAACACCACAACAGTAGTATTACAGTGCCTTGTGAAAGTATTCATACCCCTTCATTTTTTCACATTTTCATGATCATATGAAACCTACAGACATCACTACAACATTTCACTGATATGGGCTTTATGGCAGTGAGGTAAGACGCAATCCTCTCCTCAGTGAAGACACATGAAAACACACTTGGAATTTGCAAAAAAGCACCTGATGGACCTTCAAACTTTGAGAAACAAGATTTTCTGGTCTGATGAACCTCAATTCCAAGCATCATGTTTGAAGGAAATCAGCCACAGCCTGGGCTTGAAGCCTTGAACCCAATCAAACATTTCTGGAGAGACCTGAAAGTGTTTGCCAGCCCTTATCCAAGCTGACAGAGCTTAAGAGGTGAAGAGATGAGGAGAAGAATGGCAGATAATTGCCAAATGCTGTTTTATTTTTAATAAATTCACAAAGTTGTGACAATTCTGTTTTTGCTTTGTTATAATGGTGTATGGCGTGTAGATTGATGTGGGGGAAAAAGTATATTATAAAGTTTATTGTAAAGCAGCAACAACAAAACGAAAGAATTAAGGTGTAACAATACTTTTGCAAGGCACTGTATATGATAAGGACACATAAACAATCCAACCTGCTGAAGGGCGTCTTTCTATTGAGTCAACGTTTGGCTCCTTCGGGTCTTGTGCTTTGCCTACCCTGCTCACAGAAAACAGACATTATGTACGTCAAGAGAAGTAGATTATTTCCTCATTTTTTAAATTTGCATTTTACCTAGACGCCATGTGTTCCTGTTTGAAGACATTACAAATAGTCGCCCACAACAGAAGCAATGACACAAATGAACTAAATGGAAAATTGAATCACTTCAATGTGGAATCGAGTCACTTGTCATGTGGATAATGTTAGGTCATAATAAACCAGTGTGTGTGAATGTATGTAATGTATGTATGAATCTACTTCAGTGAATATTTCTAATTTAAGGACACTGACTTGAGTAAGCCTTTGATAACCCCCACCGCCGCATCATCCAGAAAAGACACTCCAATGCGGCTAGGATGGAGCAGGCCTTCTCCATCTGGACTGCTTGTTTTTTCCTGTATACGGGACCTGGGCCGAGTTGCAACTGCAAATGCCCCCTGAAGTGGAGTCTGTGGTCGGGGGACAGCCATAGAGGCATCCTATAAAAATATATCAGACTATTATCATCCATTTCTGTAGGGATTATATTTTAATATATCTATAGCATCAATATGTAATGCCGTACCAAGAAGCAGTCAAGGTATTGACACCTCTTCTTTAGCTCCTCCATCAGAGAAGTTGTTAAACTGGTTATCTCCACTATGGTTACAATCTACAATACAAATTGTTTTCTGTAGATCAGTATTATAATGACATAAATGCCAATCTAATAATATATTAGAGCATCTACCTTCTTATTGGGGGTGGGTTGGTCATACTCAACAGTCATTTCCTTTAAATTAGTCAGCATGCTGTCAATTGTCTTTTTCTGCATGTTACTCTTCAACGCCTAAGCAGACAAATACAAATTATGAAAGGTAGACAGAGGAATGGAAATGAAATAAGAGTAAGCAATATACTCAAAATACCTCGCCTTTGATCTGGACACGCGTGTTTGTAAAAATTTGTTGAATTTTTTCAAGGAACTTCAGATCGATAGCGAGAAAACTGAATTTTTCCTCAAACTTCCTGAGTATGTCCTTTGCCTGAAAAAAAAAATATTCTCACTGTTACTAAATTATAATTGTTTAATGTGTGATTGACCTAAGAGCTGAAAATCTCAACCTGCTCCAGACACTTTGTTTCTCTTTCTTCCATGTCCTGTATTATGGCCCACTCTGCAGAATCAATGCGCTTGTCCATTTTTTCCAGATGTGACTGAAAGACTTCAATTTCGTGGGGTGTAAAATTCCCTCCCTCAGAAAACAATCTTTTTAAAAAGACAATTATTTAAAAAAAAAAATTAAATTCACTGTAAAACACAACACTGATAATACAGAGAATATCGAGGACATACTTAAAAGATCTCATTATCTGAACATTCGAGTCCCTCAGGCCCTCCAATCTGAATTCAGTCTTCTGTCTGAAGTCTCTTTGTAAAGTCTGGATGATACTGATGTGCTTGTTTAGATTGGTTTGAAGTGAGGTACGAATTTTATTTATCCTGTGAATAAAAATAGCCAGAATATGTATAAACTGTACACATAATTACCAGTATACATAGTTTATTTGCATTTATTTACTTTTCAGAATTAGTGGCAGTTGTAAAATCTTTCTCTCTATTGTAGATTTGCATTAGGAAGTCTTCAGTCAGTTTATTTTGCTGGATCTGTAACTCCTGTACTTTTGTTCGGCAGTCATCTAGGACATCCAGTATACCCTTGCAGTGTCGATCCATGCGTTCTCGATGTAACACTAGTTCAGCTGGCCATGTAATGAAGAAAGTTATGAAAAAGAATGAAAAGTTATGTGAAAAGAATGAAAAGTTATGTGAAAAGAAGTTGGCGTAATTGTATTGAATGTGCACTTGTAGTGTACTTATAATTTTAAGCAGAGTACACTTCGAAATTATGTTTCTTAACACATTTACACTACCAGTTAAACTTTTTAAATGGTAAGATTTTTAATGTTTTTTAAAGAAGTCTCTTCTGCTCGCTAAGCCTGCATTTATTTGATCCAAAGTACAACTAAAACAGTGAAATTTAAAAAAAAAAAAAAAATCTAAAAAAAATATTATGTTGAAAACAGTTGAGAAGAATTTTTTTCAGGTTTCTTTGATCAATAAGAAGTTCAGAGAGGAAAACAGCATTTAGAG
Organism: Garra rufa; assembly: GCF_049309525.1. Lineage (NCBI taxonomy): Eukaryota > Metazoa > Chordata > Actinopteri > Cypriniformes > Cyprinidae > Garra > Garra rufa. The sequence goes on along the minus strand of NW_027394481.1, from coordinate 19,882 downwards.
AAAAAAAAAATAGAATAGAATAGAAATTTAGAATGGAAATCTTTTGTAACATTATACATGTATTTATCATCACTTTCGATAATTTAGCTTTGATCAAAGGAATATTTATATTAATTATATTCAACCAGAAAAAAAAAAAATTTAAACAGTAAAAATATTTCAAAATTGGACTGGTTTTGCTGTACTTTGGATCAAATAAATGCAGGCTTGGTGAGCAGAAGAGACTTTAAAAAACATTAAATCTTCTCAGGTATGAACACTTTTAGGTGCACTTTGTCATAAAGCAAACAAAATAAAGTAAAAAATAAATAAATAAATAAAGAAAGAAAAACATTACATTCATATTATTATTATTATTTCAATACACTATTCCTGTAATAAGTACTAACTTTAGTATGCTAAAGTTTTAGCACTACTCCAAAATAAGAAAAAAACAAAATGGATTTGGATCTGATGAGGGGACAAACCTGCTCTGACATTGTGAATGTCAGTCTCTATTCTTACAGCACGAGGTTGGTGGAGCTGCAGACGAAGATCCAGCTCAGCTTTCAGTTTCTCCTTCTTGGCTTCCACAACAGTCATCGTGTTGGTTAGAGTAATATGAAATCTCTCTTCCAGATGGCTGACAAATGTCTGTCTTACGCTATGATGGAGCAAAACAACAGAGGATTTTTAATAATAATTTATTTTGTTACTCTACGATACCCATTTCTACAGGAACTAAATATAGATGTAAAAAAACAATAAAAAAAGAAAACAGAACGAACTGCAAGCAGAAGTAAATTATAAAAAAAGAGAACATGGATTTTTTTATTGCACAATTTTCTTTTCAGATTCAAATTTCATCACTCAAGCTTATAGCTTTCATTTTGTTGATTGTAAGTAAATTGTTTTCTTGTACTATGAATAAATAGTGGAACATCACTGTGATCAACCAAAGCATTACTCCATTCTCTAATTTCTACTGTACACTTACTCTTTTAGCAATTCAACAGTGAGGCTCTTTGGGTACAAAACCAGTTTGGTTTCCTTAAGGTCTGTCTCTTGTTCCTCATTATGGGAAGTGTGAAACCCAAAGCAGGTGTACACATTTCCTTTTGCAGTAGTGAGAGTCTCTTTGGTTTCAGAGACTGAAAACTCTAAAGCCTTACAATCTTGATCATCCTACAAAAAAAGAGGAAATTGAAATATTTAATTAGACACTTAATAAAAGGGGTCAGCTTTATGTGTCATTATTACCATTGCACTAGACGAGCTGAATGTTGAACTTCCTTGATTGTTGAAATGTGGCTTTTGTTCGCCTCTGTGTTTTACCTCAAGTTCTGTCTTCAGTCTTTCATTTTTAATGATTGTCATGCTTTGACCTGAGTAAAAAACACAATAAACATGAAAAAAAGGGTGCTTCAAAGGCAACAGAATAATTCAGTTTCCTGAGTAGTTAGTTAGAAGTTAGTTTTCATTTTACCAAGTTTAAGAGAAGGATAAAGTTGGCAAAAATCCTTTGAGTCCTGTAACCAAAAATAACACTATTGTAACAATGTTTGTCTTTTAAACAAACAGAAATAACAGCAATTGTTCTGTTTGAATATATACCTGGCCATAAATCTCTTTGATATTAAAAAATTGGCTGACTGAATGACTGTATGTTTGTAACTCCTGCAAGACTAATGATGGGTAACACTCCACAGATTCCACTTCATCCTTATAGATGTTCATATACCTTAAAGAACAAAAATGTAGAGGTTTTCATTATTTCATTGATTTTTCCACCCTTTTTTTAATAAAGTGCAGGTATCTTAAATGGGATAGTTCACCCAAAAATGAAATTTACATCATTAATTACTCACCCTCATGTCATACCAAACCTGTAAGACCTTCGTTCATCTTCGGAACACAAATTAAAATATTTTTAATGAAATCCAAGAGCTTTCTGACCCTGTATAGACAGCATGCAACTACCACGTTCAAAGCCCAGAAATGTAGTAAGGACATCACTGATATAGTCCATGTGACATCAGTGGTTCAATCTTAATTATAAACTCTCAAAATATAATCAAAGATGAATGGAGGTCTTATGGGTTTGCAATGACATGAGGGTGAATAATTAATGCCAGAATTTTCATTTTTGGGTGAACTATCCTTTTAATGAACAAACAACAACAAAAGCCTCAAAGAAATCTCAATGTGTCTTACGCATTCTTAACCTCTTCCAAATAGCTCAGTGTCTTCTCTAAGGAGGTTTTCAGAGCTTCTTCTGAGCTTTCCTGCCTGAGTTTGTCCAACATCATATCCAGCTGGGCCTCTTTCCTCTGTCGTATGAGACATTTGACAGCTTATATCCATGTTCAGCAAATAGCCAAGGTGTGAAATGTTACAAAATGTTGCAAAAAAGATGTATAAAGTATTACTTATGAGAAATGTCTTTCAGAAGTATTGCACAAAACCGTTAACACAATCTTGCCTGGTTCTCTTGTTCGTTGACTTGACTGAGGGACTCCAGAGAATTTTGTAGCTGCTGTTCTCTGTTCAACATGCCTGTGCAGTGGATCTCCCAAAGCTGAGCAGCCCTACACATAAACTTGAATAAGCACTTGCTGTCATAAGCTGCGGTTTTGGCCAAACGTTCGAAAGCTGTCTGTAAAAAAGGTTCAAATACACTATAAATATACTATAAATGAGCAATAACAATATAAAATGAGAGTACTGACATAAAATAAACATGCAACACATCCATAAATTACAAGTTACAGTGATGGAAAAAATTATTTGATCCCCTCCTGATTTTGTACGTTTGCCCAATGACAAAGAAATTATCAGTCTATAGTTTTAATGGTAGGTTTGAACAGTGACAGGCAGAATAACAAAAAAACTAAACAAATCCAGAAAAATGTAAACAAAAGTTATAAATTGATTTGCATTTTAATGAGTGAAATAAGTATTTAATCCCCTATTAATCAGCAAGATTTCTGGCTCCCAGGTGTCTTTTATAAAGGTAACACTCCTAAAGGGAGTGCTCCTAATCTCAGCTTGTTATCTGCATAAAAGACACCTATCTACAGAAGCAATCAATCAATCAGATTCCAAACTCTTCACCATGACCAAGACCAAAGAGCTGTCCAAGGATGTCAGGGACAAGATTGTAGACCTACACAAGGCTGGAATGGGCTACAAGACCATCGCCAAGCAGCTTGCTGAGAAGGTGACAACAGCTGGTGTGATTATTCGCAAATGGAAGAAACACAAAATAACTGTCCATCTCCCTCGGTCTGGGGCTCCATGCAAGATCTCACCTCTTGGAGTTTCAATGATCATGAGAACAGTGAGGAATCATCCCAGAACAACACAGGAGGATCTTGTCAATGATCTCAAGGCAGCTGGGACCATAGTCACCAAGAAAACAATTGGTAACACACTACACCGTGAAGGACTGAAATCCTGCAGTGCCCACATTGTCAACTGAGTGAAAGTGTTGTGGTCAGATGAGATCAAAATCGAGCTCTTTGGCATCAACTCAACTCGCCATGTTTGGAGGAGGAGGAATGCTGCCTATGACCTCCACCATCCCCACCGTCAAACATGGAGGTGGAAACATTATCCTTTGGGGGTGTTTTTCTGCTAAGGGGACAGGACAACCGCACCGCATCAAATGCACAATGGACCGGGCCATGTACTGTCAAATCTTGGGTGAGAGCCTCCTTCCTTCAGCCAGGGCATTGAAAATGGGTTGTGGGTGGGTATTCCAGCATGACAATGACCCAAAACACACAACCAAGGCAACAAAGGAGTGGCTCAAGAAGAAGAACATTAATGTCCTGAAGTGGCCTAGTCAGTGTCCAGAACTTAATTCCATAGACTCATAGAGAATCTGTGGAGAGAGCTGAAGGTTTGAGTTGCCTAACATCAGCCTCAAAATCTTAATGACTTGGAGAGGATCTGCAAAAAGGATGTGGGACAAAATCCCTCCTAAGATGTGTGCAAACCTAGTGGCCAACTACAAGAAAAGTCTGACCTCTGTGATTGCCAACAAGGGTTTTGCCACCAAGTACTACGTCAATTTTTGCTAAAAGGTTCACTCATTAAAGTGCAAATCAATTTATAACTATTTACCGTTTACTGCACGTTGTAATTCTTCTTGTTATTTCCCTATAGCGGCTAATAAACTCGGAACTCTCGCCCATAGGCTTTTTTCCATGTTGTAGAATAAGGTGGATAATCCAGAAGTGGAAAGATTTAGTTTAAAATGCTAAGAAAACTACACTTACATCAAGCTTTTCCAAATAGACCTCCGTTTGTGACTGGCACTGGCCAATGAGAGGTAGTATCTCCACATTAACAATATTCTGTATCTCATCTGAGGTGAATCCACATGTGGACACCTCTGTCTGTGTGTAAAGAGTTGAGAATATTGTTGCATTCCTGTAGTGTTTTGACAATCAAGACAAACGTGAAAGCACAAGTTACTTCTTACCTTAAAGAGATCCACCTCTGCCAAACATACTTGCCAGTTGTTCTCAAAGTTTTTGTGAAGTTTTTCCATTGTGGCAACATGAATACTATCTAAAGAAGTGGAACACAGTTGGGGATTTATTAAAGTGCACAAAGTGGCATGTATTAGAATTGTTTAACCTTAAATTACTGTAATGAGTATCACATTTTCTGACCTATTTTCTCATTAATGACAGACAGTGCTGAATACCATTCTGCAACTGATGCTTTTGAGATTCTTGGAGGCGTCATGTCTCTTCACATGGGAAAGAAAATACGAGTAGATGGTACACAGCATCTAACTGAGGAAATAGCGTGTAAAACTAGAAATCAGTTTAATTTCTCACCTAAGAATCTCAAGTGTTTGGATGCGTTTCTCACTCTGAGTTTTCTGATCTGACTTCAAAGTGCTCAGAGTATCTTGAATGTTTTTAGGGTTCTGAATGTGAGGGCTGTTCATAAAGTCTCTGCAGCAATAACACAAATATGGGTATAAGTTGTATATTAGATAAGTCCGCTGTATGATATTCTTAACCAGCAAAACTCCCATAACCAACTATTTTCATCAGAAAGATCATTTTGTTAATAAACAACTTGGGACTACTTTTCTGGCAAGGGAATTTCCACTATTTCTTTTAATATCAGACATACTTGAACCGGCTGACTGCGTCATTAAGTTTTATTCTTTTCCAATCTTGGAGCTTTTCCTCCCATCTCAGTCTTTGGAAAATGTCCATCTGCAGATGTTTCTCCATCAAATTCAAACACAGTTTGGGCAAAGCACGTCGATTTGCTAGCAGAGCTTGGTTTATCATCTATGGAAAACATGGATTAATGAGAAAAGAAATGACTAAAGATAACATACAAATTCATATTTGTCATGTAGCATATACTACCATGGCTTCATTGTCAATCAGTCTGTGGACATCACATGGCATCAAATAACTAATTTTCTCCAGTTTTGTGGTGGACTTTTTCAATAATGCTGAAATCTAGGAAAGAGGAACAAATAAGCAGTGTACTAATCTTCTGACTGTGGGAAAATATGCTTTACATAATACAGACCACATACCATAGCTTTTCTTTCAGATTCATATTTGGAATATATCTCATCTAGCTCTTTAATCCACTTTCTTTTCAAGGAAGTTTCATGGCAGACTTTGTTCCAGATCTCATGCATGTCCTTTATAAGACAAAGGATGAATAAGAGTTCAGTGGTCCTATACACGTATTCACTTCCTAATACTGAATTTGAGCTGTAAGCAAGTGTTGTATTAATTTGACATTTGGTCCTTACCTCATAGCTGTGTGCTGTCAAATCAGAGATATTTTCAATCTTTTGCATAAGGTTTTCAATGTTGTCATTATGCTCTGACAGTCTAAGAAGGATATTGTTTCCTGTCTGTCTGAATAATGGTTCAAACCCCTAAATGCAGAAATATCATAATATAAGGCACCTTTGAGAAATATAATTAGTAATACTACTATAGTGATTAAGCACTAGACAATCTATTAACTGGGCTCTACATAAGAATAAACACATTTTAGGCACTACAAAGACAGGTGTCTGTACCACACTGATGCTGGACAAATCTGTCTGCAACTGCGAAACAGCTTCATTGTGATCCCTTCGCCTTTTCTCTGCAAGACGATCAATGATGTCTGAGTTTTTTTTCTCTGGAACTACAGACAAAACAGAACCACAATAGATCCTTTAGTTATAAAAGACCTTTGGGAAAGATGACGAAACAGTTTTATTTTTAGGACAATTATTAGGCATAAATACATTTTATGTAATGTCTATCAAACACAGGCTTTAAGTATTTTGTAATTATTTTACACTACCAGTCAAAAGGGATTTTTAATGATTTTTTAAAAGAAGTCTCTTGTTTAAAAAATATTAAAAATCTACTGTTCAAACACTTTTGACTGGTAGTTATACAATATATTTATTATGATTGAAAAGAAATCTGACAAAAGTGTCTTATTGAGTTTATCTGAATTATCTATTGAGTATGTTATTGTTTTTTCGGCTAAATTAACAAATTATGGTTGAACAAATGTTTGTATTTTTACATACACTATCATTCAAAAGTTTGGGGTCAGTAAGTTTTTTTTTTTTATTAATACTTTCAAGTAGCAAGGACACATTGACAGTGAAGATACTCATAATATTACAAAATATTGAACTTTCTATTCATCTAACAATCCTGAAAAATGTGTTATGGTTTCCACAAAAATACTAAATTATATTAAGATATGTTAGTCTGTTGTTGGACTAGGAAATGTATATCATTGTATGTCACAGAAATACATTTCAATTTTAAATATTTTCAAATAGAATAAGGTCATTTTAAAATGTAATAGTATTTAACAATTTTAATATTGTGCTTTATTTTTCATCAAATAAATGCAGCTATGGAGTGCATAAGAGACTTCTTCTAAAAACATTTTAAAATATCTTGTATTACAAAAAGAGAATATTACAAAACATTTATGCTCAGATCATTGTCATCCACTTACCTCTACACACTTCTGTTTTTTTTTTCACATAACATGTTATCCTTGTTACACAAACTAGTACTAACGGTAAATTATGCAATATAATAAATATATAAGTAACTAACTCTAAACCAAACCCATAACCTATAGTAAATACATGCTGTTCATATTATTACTTGGTACTTACTGGGGTAATGACACTGTAAAATGCCTTAAGAAAATAAAAATAAAGAAAATAAAAAACCTATTTATTACTGAGACTTTAAGTTCTCACCAACAGTGTCTGGAAGACCCCAAACCTCCTTAGTATGGTCCTCACTTTTTTCCCCACCAGAATAAAGTGTGTTCCTATCAAACAGAGTACATTTTTAATGCTGATTAATGTCTTTAAATTCAAATCAAATTCTTATCTTGAGCAGCAGCATACCGTGTGGTGATATTTAATGTCCCATTGAGCTGCTGTGATGCGGAGTCTGCCGCGTCTCCACTAAGCAGATAATCGCCTTCATCCCCCACACGCTTCCTCCGCGAGTCAAATAGAGCCAGAGACAACTGAACCTGAGCACATACACTCCACTATCAACATACGCCAACTTCTGCTTTCAGGCCAGTATTTTGCTTCCAAACGTATCCACAATATTACAAACATCAACAATATGTAAAACGCACATTTGTTTTAAATAAGTTACTATAAATACTATTACCTGGGCGTCAAACATCTGTCGGTAAACTTTACCACTGGGAAGCACACGCGTGTCTGCCATTGTAGCTACAGAATAATATGCTTATTTCTCAGTCAAAATAAAACGATATCGAATTAATGTCAAGTTATAGGATAGTTCGTCCATTATAAGAGTTCAATGAAGCGTTCGGTTCACCCAGGCCTTGTGAAGCGTTTTCTTGTTGCCATGGCAGCCACACAGGTGACGCAAGCGGAGTAAGAGGTCCAACCAACTGTAAGGTCAAGTGGTGCACTCGGTCCAATCAAATTTCACTAGTTTAAAGCATTGAAACAATTCTTCATACAGTGGACTACCAGGAAAATTGATAAAAAAATTGGGACCAAAAATGATTCAGACACCTTGACCTGAACATGTTTTCCTTAAAGAAGTAGGTCACTTTCAGAACAAAAATGTACAGATAATGTAGTCACCCCCTTGTTATCCAAGATGCTCATGTCTTTCTTTCTACAGTCGTAAGGAAATGTTTTTTGAGTAAAACATTTCAGAATTTCTCTCCATACAATGGTCTTCTATAGTCCCCAGAGTTTTAATGCAGCTTCAAAGGGCTCTAAACAATCACAGCCAAGGAAAAAAGGGCCTTATCTAGCAAAACGATCGGTTATTATCTAAAAAAAAAAGTCTAGCTTGGCAAGGTGAGCATTTGAGATTAAAAAGTTGTAAATGTTTTTAGAAAATAACCCATCATTTCGCTAGATAAGACCCTTCTTCCTTGGCTGTAATAGTTTAGAGCCCTTTAAAGCTGCATTTTGGAAGTTCATACTCGGGGGCACCACAGAAGTCCGTTATATGGAGAGAAATCCTGAAATGTTTTCCATTTCTTTACGACTGAAGAAAGACATGAACATCTTAGGGGGTGAGTACATTATCTGTACATTTTTGTTCTGAAAGTGAACTGCTCCTTTAAGTGTTTTTTCTTTAATTGTTAATGATACCTTTTTACACCACAGACTGAATAAAATTAAGCATTGCTTCGTAATTGGTAAACAAAGTATTGGTAATTGTGTAAATGTTGTCATACTGTACTAACAGTTACTTGTAATCTATTACTAGGGGGCAGCCGTGGCCTAATGGCTCGTAACCCGAAGGTTGCAGGTTCGAGTCTCAGGTCCGGCAGGGATTGAATTACGGTGTGTGGGTGTGTTGGATAGGTTAAATGCAGAGCACAAATTCCGAGTATGGGTCACCATACTTGGCTTCACTTCACCTCCTTTCCTTTCTTTTCCTTTACATTAGAGGTCGACCGATGTATCGGTTTTGCCGATTAATCGGCACCGATAGTTGATTGGCCGAACTATCGGTTATCGGCAAAAATCCTTGCCGATGGTTTTTCCGGGTTGCATTCTTTGCTGAAGCGGCTCACGCTCCGCTGTCATAGAGTATGAGAGGTTAAGCCCCAGACCAATGTTTAATGCCAGGAATGTTACCATATATTTGTATTGATTTATATCCAGCTGTTCATATTTTTAGCCAGCAAAGTTGCAGATTTAAAGACATGAGAAAGCAAACTGTGTTCATTCAGCCGACAAAATCAGTCACAGCGCGCCTTAGTTTTACATTACACATCTGTCCCACATCGTTCATAAAGACTTGACCCTGGGCTGGAAAATTAAGTATTGTGCATTTAAGCAAACTATTTGTATTTCTGTAGCTCTAATTAAGTCTGTATGCTTAATATAGAGCTATAATTTATGTTTTAGCCTTTTCTTCAGGCCGTTAAAGCATGGTGAGTTTGCATCTTGTTACGCACTTTATTTCACAATGCCATTTTCCTGTTCCTATTTGATTTTAATAACTGATCAACAAAAATATCTATTAAAAATTAAGATAAAAATAATACAAAACGAAATTCGTTAAAGAAGGGATTTTCCACAAATAAAAACGTACCAAGTGGTCAAAAATTGTGTCTGACCCTCTCCAATTCTCCTGGCGTATTGCCGTCCAATTCATACCACGTCCTTTGCGACATTTACAAATTACACAAACTTCTTTCGTAATTAACATATTAAACTGAAACAAAACAAAAACAAATCATATTTAAACATAAATGTAAAACAGAAAAGAAATTGTTTCTGAAATGGCTGCAATATAGATCGCACTTTCTCTTTCCGTTTCATGTTTAAACTAACCTTTGCCGCTTTTTGATCATTCTTGAAGTAAACATTTGCCCGTTTGGTGATTAAATAAACTGTTTTAGATTTATGCTTGAACGCGTCCTGTGTGTGTGTGTGTGTGATACCTGCAAGTTGTCCGCGCAACACAGCGCTGCACTTTTGTTCGGTTTCATTAAGGGTGGGTGAAAAATAGATTCTCAGACGCATCTCAATCCTCTCTTCAATGAGCTTGTGTTTTTCCCGCATATGGCACGCGTGCGCGCCAGAAACGCGGCTGGCTTCATTGCACAGAATTTCCACAGTGAGCTAATAAGTGTGTATTGTTTGACCGTGTGAGCTATCAATCGCAGTTTTTGACTTTACATGTGCCTTCATTTCTGCCGTTTGTAATGCAGTAGATGCACTGACAGACTTTCAATTGCTCTTTGTGTTTGTTCGTCCTAAAAAGCTTGATTGCAGATGCGGTTAAATGCACTTGGATTTTCAAATACTTTTATACGAAACTGATGTACACACAGTCAGTTATGTTTTCAGAGCAGGACAAAATATCTGATACATCGAAATAGATCTGCATTCGTTTGAATGCAGCCTGTTAAAGCAGCAACTGTCTGATCTCATCAGTAATAATCAAACGAAAAAGAAAAAAACAACAACTATTTCTGTAAACTTGCCGACACTTAAAGAACACTAATTTTAAATAAGTAATTGTTTTAAAAAGTAGCCAGCTTATATAATAAAAAAATGTTAAAATTTAAAGATTCCCACCCCTTTACAATGAGCCCATTTCATTTGTAACATCAACTAAGATTGGTGAAAGCTGTAGAATAGAAGTGTTGTTCAAAGTGTTAATTTCAACATTTACTGATATATTGTTACATTTCGAAGTTCATTTTGTTAACATTAATGAACTATGAAATAACTTTAATGATCAATTTATAATTAATATTAATATTTTTATTCATTTACAAAGTATGGTTTAGTATTTATTTTTTTAAATCGTAGAGCACTATTTTAGTTGCCCTTCAATATCCATTTTCAAAATCTATCGGTTAATTAATCGGTATCGGCCAGCGTGGTCCAACCTAGCTATCGGTATCGGTAAAAACCAATATCGGTCGACCTCTATTTAAAATAACTGTTTTACTATAACTATTGATGAACTAAAAGTACAGAAAAACAGCATTTATCTTAAATAAAAATCTTTTGCCTTTATCATCACTTTTAATCAATTTAAAGCATCCTTGCTAAATAAAAGTATTATTTCTATAATTTCTTTTCCAAAAAAAAAAATACATACTCCAAGCTTTTGAATGGTATACTGTATAATGTTACAAAAGCTTTTATTTTAAGATAAATGCTGATCTTTGGATCTTTCTATTCATCAAAGAATCTTGAAAAAACTGTTTTAAATATTGATATTGGTAGCAAATCAGCATATAAGAATGATTTCTGAAGGATCATGTGACACTGAAGACTGGAGTAATGATACTGAAAATTCAGCTTTGAAATCACAGGAATAAATTATGTTTTAAGATATATACTAATAGAAAGCAGTAGGGGTGCAACGGATCGCAGATGATCCGTGATCCGTACGGACCGGACTCCACGGTTCGGTATGCATGTGGTTCGCGGATTAACTGTTAAATTGAACCATCATAGAGTAAAAGTGTATAATTTGCACATGTTTCGTCTCGCCAATTTAACCATTCAAACAGTTTAAACCGCTGCAGCAAAAGAGAACACGCGCGCTGTTTCTTTCTTTCTTCTTCTTTTTTTTTTTTTTTTACCGCTGCCGCACATACCTGAAGCGAGCACGCGCACAGAGAGAGAGAGACAGAGAGAGACGCGCGATTCAGACTGCGTGATTCACAGATTGATTCCTCTTTAAAACTTCTCTTAACATGCATACAAAGTTATGTTTAATACCCGTTTTGGTATTCTGGTAAACACAGTCGGTTGTGACTTCAGTGAACCGAAACAGGTGAGAAAGATGCGTGCCAGTATCAGAGACGTGCATTAGGCCTTAAAGAGACAGCGTCCTATAAATACCTGCAGTGAGAAGCACTAGTTATTTTACAATTAAATATTACATTTCTGCACCTGAATACTAGTGTTATTGATTGTATTAGTAACTTTATGTTGTATTCATCTACACTTGTCATTTTTTAATTGACTTTATTAGTTCAGCTAGTAGTTTTTGCTGTGGATTAGAAGTAAGCTAGCATTCTAGCATATTAAAGTTAGCATTCAGTAATTATTAAAAAAACAAACTTTTTTTGTTTTGTTTGTTTTTTGCTGATCCGAAAAATGATCCGATCCGTGACTCTAAATCCGTGATATGATCCGAACCGTGAGTTTTGTGATCCGTTGCACCACTAGAAAGCAGTTACTCTAAATAGTAAAAAATATTTTAAAATGTTACTGTTTTTGCTGATCTTTGGATCAAATAAATGCAGACTTGGTGAGCAGAAGAGACTTCTTTAAAAAAAAAAAAAAAATCTTACTGTTCAAAATCCGTTGAGTAATAGTTTACATTTAAATTATACTAAAATAGAAAATGCTTTTTTATTTAAAATGTAATATTTCACAACATTACTGGTTTTACTCTTTTTATCAGATAAAAAAGCCAACTTATTTTAAGAAATATAAAATAAAGTAAAAGTGTGGTAATGGAGGTAAAAATAAAATGAAGAAAATACATTAAAATATAAAATTCTCAATTTGCAAAACACTACACAATGCAGATACTTAAGTTCAAGTCAGCTTAGCATATGGGTCAACTAGATCAAATTTAAAAGAGAAGGGTAGGGAGCAAATGACCACTCGCTGAGCTCTTTGGCTTAAAGGGGACATACTGTCTAGACATCAGCAATATTTTCAACACTTCCAAGGTTTAAGTTCTTTTTGTAAGCGTGGCTCGACAGAAAGCCACTTTCTGAGAAAGCCATGTGACAAAAGCTGAAAGGCTTTGGAAGTAACCGCTGTGGTCTGATGAACTGAAAACTGAGCACTCTGGCCTGAAAGCAAAGTGCTGTGTTTACCACAAACCACATAGAGCCCAACTCCCAGATAACGTCATCAAGCGCGTTGGTGGCAGCATCATTGGTCTGGGCTACCGACCGTTCAGTTGAAGAAACTGGAAAACGCGCTGTCGTTATAGGCCAAATGGATAAAACCAAATAAACACATGAAAACCTTGAAGTCACATGTTTTGATCGGTCAGAAACGTTTCCCAACAGAAAAGTAGAAAAAAAATCTGGTGCAAATGCTTTGAAGAACCTTTGAGTATACAAGGAAAGAACTCACCTAGAAGCGTCTTGGGGTTTGTGAGACCAAGCTGTACAACGGGGTTCTCCAGGATGGCCTGAAATAGTGGACTGTTGATATCAATGCCCTTATCCAGATCTTCAGGGGTGGGTTTTCTGTCACCTAGAAGCCATTCACACTGTGTGGAAGTAGAAGTTACAAAACAATGATATGGAATAAAAATGTTACCTTGATAAATGCTGTTTAACTACACAAAACAAAGACTTAACCACATATTTCACGGAATGTCACCGAACTCATTTAGTCTTAATTGGCTGTTTAAGTAACTCAATATATATGATTTTATGATCCTCTGAATGTTTACGTACAGCTGCATCCTGCTGATTATTATTGACGCGGAGGGCATCAATCACCTCCTTCTCATCGAAACCCATCTCCATCAGCGCAATCACTGCCTGCACACAAACACACAGACACATTTAAAAAGGTTCCACAGCAAGATAGAAGTAGCTATTTTATGTGAATTGCTGCTGAATTTGCAACTAACAAAACTTAATTCAATAGTGGCATTTGTCTGCGGAAAAAGTTGTATTTATTATTAAAATTACTAAAACTGAAATAAAAAGAACAGAAGTAGGAACAAAATAATAATAATGCTAAAAGCACATAACAAAACACTAAAACTAATGTTTTATATTGGTTTGAAACCTGATTTAAAAAAGACTTTTGGTAATGTGTTCATATTACATTAATTCAAACCATGGTTCAATATCAAGAGTAGCAAGCTAAAACTTCCAGTTTTCACTTTTAACAAAGACAGCTAATCTCAGGTGCTGTAAACGAAAGTTGTATGGTATATTAACTACACTGAACAAATAGATCTGATTTCATTCAAATTGCAAATATAGTTTGGGTTTAAAAAATAAAATCTAAAAAAAGTGTTGATTCTATCTGACACTTTAAAGGGAGAGTGCACCCAAAATTGAAAATTACCTTATGATTTACACACCCTCAAACTATCCTAGGTGTATATGACTTTCTTCTTTTAGATGAATACAATCAGAGTTATATAAAAAAAATGTCCTGGCTCTTCAAAGCTTTATAATGGCAGTGAATTGATGTTGAGATTTTGAAGCCCAAAAAACTGCCTACATTCATCATAAAAACTACTCCACATGTCTCCGGGGCATTAAGTGAAGCAAGAAGTGAATTCATGCATTTGTTCAAGAAAAATATCCATATTAAAAGTTTCTAAACGGTGATCTCTAGCTTCCGCTAACTGTTGTACGCACGTTTACGAGAGAGTGGCGTTCCAGCAGATGACGTATGACGCATGTGAACGAACGCAGAAGCACAGAGGAGAGAGCAAAACAAAACACCAGTCACAAATTACAAGTACAAAACAATGATTTGTAAAGAAAAATGATGGAGGATTTCGATATAAGCCAAGAGACTGTTTCTTCTTTGCTGTAAACAAAACTTGGTTCTCACTGGAGGTTATACTCTGCCTACATCCTACCTAGGTCATCTGCTAGAACGCCACTCTCTCATGAACACCCATACGACAGTTATTGAAGGCTAGAGATCACTGTTTATAAAGTTTTAAATATGTATATTTTTCTTACACAAACGCATCGATTCACTTCAGAAGGCCGTGTGCTGTGTGGAGTACTTTTTATGAAGGATGGATGCAGTTTTTTGGGCTTTAAAATCTCAACCACCACTCACTGCTATTATGAAGCTTGGAAGAGCCACGACATTTTTAAATATATTTCCAAATGTATTTGTCTGAAAGAAGAAAGTGATATACACCTAGGATGGCTTGAGGGTAATTAAATCATGGGGTAATTTTCATTTTTGGGTGAACTATCCCTTTAATCTTGCATTGGTTAAAGGAGAAGTTCATTTCCAGAACAACAATTTCCAGATAATTTACTCACCCCCTTGTCATCTAAGATGTTCATGTCTTTCTTTCTTCAGTCGACGTCTATGGTGCCCTGAGTTTGAACTTCCAAAATGCAGTTTAAATGCGGCTTCAAACGATACCAAATGCGGTTGTAAAGAATCCCAGCCAAGAAGGGTCTTATCAGGTGAAACAATCGTTTTTTTGTTTGTTTGGTTTTTTTTTATTACAACTTTTTAACCTCAAATGCTCATCTTGTCTTGCTCTGCCTAAACTCTGTTTTTTCCGGAAAAACTCCCAACCTTCTCTTATTCAAAATCATCCTACATCACTGCAGAAGTACCGACCCAGTGTTTGCAAAGAAGATTAAACACCCTTAACAAAAAAAGGTAAAACAGCTATTTTGAAGTTGAGGGAGAAAATGAGATGAGAGTTTTTCGACATACTCTGTCTTGAACTAGAAAAAAACTGAGCTCAGGCAGAGCAAGACAAGACGAGCGTTTGAGGTTAAAAAGTATATAAATTGTAATAAAAAAAAAAAAAACGATTGTTTCGCTAGGTAAGACCCTTCTTCCTCAACTTTTTACAACCGCATTTGGGATCGCTTGAAGCCGCATTTAAACTGCATTTTGGAAGTTTAATTTCAGGGCACCATAGAAGTCCACTATATGGAGAAAAATCCTAAAATATTTTCCTCATAAAACATAATTTCTTTACGACTGAAGAAAGAAAGACATGAACATCTTGAATGACATCTTGAATGACATTGAACAACATCTTCAATGAATTTCTCCTTTAAACCACTTCGAGTTTTATCATAGTGTGTCAGTGGATCCGAAAATGTTATCATGTTTGAGTTTAAAAATGAGCTATTCTTCTACTCATGACACCGACATGACACTAACCCGTGAGTCGGGCCTGAACTCTCTTTTCCTTCTGATCCGTTTGAAGATCTCTGTCAATTCGTCTTGCCTGGCCTCCTCTAGGCTGGCCTGGGAGGACAAGCGGACCCGGGCTCCTGCAACAGTGGCAGAGGGAGCTGGAGCTGGGGCAGGGGCAGGGGCTGCAGCTGCAGCAGCCGCCGCCCCTGGAGTGTCCTGTCCAGGCAGAGGCATGTCAACCATGGGGTCATCCACATGCTCAATCAGCCATTCCATAGCCTGGGTCACAGACATGCTGGAGAAAGAGCGATTAGTTATTAATGACCTTGATTTAATCAAGTGAGAGTTGGGTCACATTAATGATGCTATTCATCACCAAAACCCAAAACATCACATTTGCTCATTTTGATTCTTATTTAGAAAGATTTTACCATGCTTTTTCATGTAACAACTGAATGATACTTATAGGCCCTGTTTACACCAGGAATTGAGATATGTTTTTTGTGTAAACGAGGTCTGAAATGTTTTGAGCCTGTTCACTTTCACAAACACATTTGACCGGACTGCTTTCATAATGTAGACGCTCCTGTGGTCAAATGCTTTTGAACAGCTGAATCAACCAAATTTCAAAAACCTTACCCGTTCAAATTTTTAATTCCGTCAATATTTTTTCTGAAGAAAAAAACATGTATAGTGATGAAAGCCAAAATATTAAAAGTCATGGATGTATATTTACTGAGTAATCCACTATTTCACTATTTTGTAGAGACAGGTGGATCACAATGAAAAATTCCACCTGATATTCAGAGCCAAATTACTGGGGGTTAAAAATGACTAGTAAAAATTATGTCTGGGACTGAATGATATATAGGGCCTTGAAAATGAAGCTTCCAAAAGAAAAGTTTATTAAGAGCTAAAATCTAAAATCATATTGTTGATATCTTAAATATTTACTAAGTCACAGACATGCAAACATTGGAAAAAGAATATTTATGGTACTCAGACAAGTATGTTTAATGCAGTTGTCTTGACAGACAGAAACAAGATACATTTCTTGTTTTAACATTATTTGTTCTTCAGACATTCTTCTTGAACAGAAGTATCATTATGCAAAGTGACCCAAATTTAGTTTTGTACAATTTAGCAATTTACTCCTGAAGCCATATTGAAAATGCAATATCTCTGAAACGGAACCATACACGGCCTCGAAAATGAAGATGCCAAAAGTGAAGACCTAATATCTAAAAGGGCATTAAGATATACACTCCTGAACAAAATCTTAAGACCGGGGGAAACATTGCAAGTATTCGCATGTCACGCTGGTGGATCATAACCGGGTTGTAAGTACTGCTTCAAAATGCCAAAAGAAGAAACAGGAGCAAGAGACAAAAAATAGAAAATAGGCAATTTATTGAAAACGGCATTTAAACTCAAACAGGCTGTTCATCAGCTGATCAAAAGTTTAAGACCACAGCCATAAAAAGATAAAATCTGCACAAAAATATGGCTTTCATGTCATTGTTCTTCAGGCAGTCACACTGTCATGATCTCCTGATGGCAAAGGCAAAAAGGCTTTCTCTCTTTGAACGTGGCAGGATTGTTGAGCTGCACAAGCAAGGCCTCTCGCAGCGCGCCATCGCAGCTGAGGTTGGACGCAGTAAGACAGTCATTTTACATTTCTTAAAAGATCCTGAGAGTTATGGGACAAAAAAGTCAAGTGGTAGACCCAAAAAAATTTCACCTGCACTGAGCCGCAGGATTCGACGGGTTGTCCGTGAAGACACAGGTCGATCCTCGACCCAAATTAAGGCCCTTACTGATGCTGACTGCAGCCCAATAACCATAAGACGTCATCTGCGAGAGAAGGGCTTCAAGAACAAGAAACGTCTTCAAAGGCCACTTCTCCAACGCCACAAACTTGCCCGTTTGGAATTTGCAAGGGAGCACCAAACATGGGACATTGAAAGATGGAAGAAAGTTTTATTCTCTGATGAGAAAAAATTTAATCTGGATGGTCCTGATGGCTTCCAACGTTACTGGCATGACAAGGAGATCCCACCGGAGATGTTTTCTACGCGACACAGTGGAGGAGGCTCCATCATGATCTGGGGTGCTTTTTCCTTCAATGGGAAAATGGAGCTTCAGGTTGTGCAGGGGCGTCAAACGGCGGCTGGCTATGTGGATCTGTTGCAGCGGGCATCCCTCTTGACTGAGGGTCCCCGTCTGTGCGGTAATGACTGGGTCTTTCAACAGGACAACGCTGCAATTCACAACGCCCGCCTGACGAAAGACTTCTTCCAGGAGAATAACGTTGCTCTTTTGGACCATCCTGCATGTTCCCCTGATCTAAATCCCATTGAAAACATTTGGGGATGGATGGCAAGGGAAGTTTACAAAAACGGACGTCAGTTCCAGACCGTGGATGCCCTTCGTGAAGCCATCTTCACCACATGGAGCAACGTTCCCAGAAGCCTCCAGGAAACAGTCACATCAAGCATCCCGAAGCGAGTGTTTGAAGTGATCAACAAGAACGGTGGGGCTACTCACTACTGAGTCCTTTTTGACACTTTTAGTTCTGTTGTGGGTTTATTTTTGGGCTATGGTCTTAAACTTTTGATCAGCTGATGAACAGCCTGTTTGAGTTTAAATGCAGTTTTCAATAAATTGCCTACTCTCTATTTTTTGTGTCTTCCTCCTGTTTCTTCTTTTGGCATTTTGAAGCAGTGCTTACAATCCTGTTATGATCCACCAGCGCGAAATGCGTAAAATGTGCAATGCTTCCCCGGTCTTAAGATTTTGTTCAGGAGTGTATTTAGCACTTTTTGAGTTACAGGCATGCAAACTTTGGAGAAAAAAAAAACTTGAAAAGTGCTTTTTTTCCCCATTTTTGATCACTGTTTTCCCCATTTTGGTCACTGTTGGCACATAATGTAACAAAGATTGCTTGAGTCAACATATTTTACTAATAGACCTACCAATCTCTGTTTAAAAGAAACATGATGATGCTGCCATCTTTCCAAAGTCATTCTTAACCCCCTGTAATTTGGCTCCAATTCTCTGGTGAAAACGGTCATTTTGACCCCCTCTACAAAATAGTGGAATACTATTTTATATAGCAAATATATACCCATGACATTTAATATTTTGTCTTTCTTGTTTATTTAGTTATTTCTTTCACCAAAAATATAGAAACAAAAACAAAAATTTTAACCTCTGGTTGAGCTGACACAGAATGACTCAGCCATTAAAGACTGCCTCCTCTCTACCTACTGACCTACTTCTTAAACATTACGGATGTGTTGTTGAAACAAGCTAGCCAGACAGGATTTAAACTTTGCTGGATGTAATTGCAAGTTTGGTTTGAAGGTGAAAAAAACTTAAAAAGCACAAAGTTCTCTTACCATTCCTGATTCTAAAACAAACTCATACCGTTGGTGTAGATTTTAGGGCTATCACTGTGTACGTTTTTTTTTTTTTACTCACTGGTTTAAACGCAGAGCCTTCACAGCACGACTCTCAGGGAAACCCATCTCAGTCAGCTGCTGCAGAGCTGTTTCATCCACACGGTCCTCCTCATCCTCATCCAGCATGGCTGCCAGAGATGGGAGACACAAGGAATAATTATTCACCATCATTTGTTAAGAGAACAAAATGACATTTACACCTGTACACCAACTAGTCAGACATGTCCCGTGAGAACAGTTCTAAGTGGTTATCAGAGATTTTAAAAAATGGGTAATAAAGACCTCTTTATTAAGAAAAATAAAAAGAAATGACTGTGGCAGTACTATTGTACAGCAATGTTACTCTATGTTACTTCAAATAAATAATATGTCCAAAAAACATACAATTACTATGCTAGATATCTGAAAAGCATAGTTAATTGTTTCACCAAGGCTAAAATTGATTTAATTCATTCAGGTCTCTATCCATAAATTCATGGCTTACCATTTGCCTTTTTGAAGAGCTCAACAGCATCTGGATTCAGAG
>NW_027394480.1:0-25970 GCF_049309525.1 Garra rufa | reverse complement strand
CAATTCAGCGAATTGCCCCTGCTAGGACGTAGTGACAGCCGAAGCGTTGTCCTCCACGGCCAGTGCCTGAACTGTTCACCCTTTTGAACAGCTCTTAGGCTTGGAATTTTAGAGAAAATTCCTTCTGGAGGAAACGGCTAAATCTCCTCAGAGATTTAGACTTGCAAGGAGCTACCTAGTGAGGTGTCCTAATAATGGATGGTCGGCAGATATCATAAGTGATATCTAAGAGTTGAACCCAGGGGACCGGGGTTGGAGACCAACTCTAATAAATGGGAACGAGGTGAACGCGTGACCCATACCATAAAGGGTTTAAAAGAAGAACCCAGAGCTCAGTGGGAACTTACCAACATGTGGATTTTATAAAGGCCATATGAATATGAACCTGCCACACTAGTGGTCTTTATTAAAGATGCCCAGGCGTAGCGTGGGACACTTACCGAGATGATCGGATTTAAGGAGAGTGTTTTCCCCCAGGGGGTTTCACTATCAGCTCCATGCTGTCTAAGTAGACAGGAAAGGGGGGGGGGGCTTTTATCCTCAAATAAAAGTTCCTACTCCGGACAGAAGCTCGCAAGCTACCTGTCAACAGAGATAAACATGGTTAGCTGAACCATCCTGTAGTGTTAGACGATAGTAGAGGACAAATCATTAACCCTGAAACCCAGGGAAGATATTCCTTTATAGGGGGCACTGCTCTCAGGAACCCTAATGAAGGTGGAGCGTGCACGATCCCAGTCCACACATTGAAATTTCTTTATCAGGCAATCTTAATCAGTCCCAAAACTCCCTGTGCTCGCACATGGGAGGAATCATTAGATTCACATACTCTAAATACCCTTTCCTCGAAAAGGGGAGATACATGGGCTACTGATTTCAACACTTCATAAAAAACTTTCCTCAGAAAGGGAAGTGGAATAACGCCTGTAGGAGCGAGAATTTTGTTGTTTTGTTAATCAAAAAAACTCTGATCCTTTCCTCAGAAAGGAGAGCAATAAAAACCTGGGTGCTGACTCTGCATCAAACTCCTACCCCAGTCCTCAGACTGGAATTAGGCCTTTTTACCAAAAAAGGGGGGCTCAAATCCTTTCCTCAGTAAGGAGAGCACTGCATTAAGCCTTATCCTAGCCCTCAGACTAGGATAAATGCTAGAGAGGAGTCACAAGCGATGCTCATTTTAGTATCTTTACAACACCCTTTCCTCAGAAAGGGGAGCATTAAACACCAGGGTGTGCTTCACTATATATACCTTTTCCTCAGAAAAAGGGAGCACTAACATTCGTGCAGCGAGCTCTCTGCCCGCCCTCAGGCGTGTATATACAGATGGACTGCTACACTCCATTCTACAGTGAATTCCTGTCTCAACAGGTTAGGATGATACTCTGTTTCCACAGAAACGAGGGGTCCGAGGTTCACCGGAAGAGAAAACAACAGAAAAACTCGCTAAGAAGGGCGCTCATTCGGGACCCTTTCCTCAGAAAGGGGAGAGCCCGTTCTTTCCACAATGCCAGCGCTTATGTTTCTGCCTCAACAGAACACAAACTCTATTCCTGGAACATGTGGAAGACAGCGTTAAACATGTTTAAGGGCGATCCTAAGACCAAACTTAGGGAGCTTACCTTAAAAGGGGGGCATAGAGTCCCAAGTCTAACATGCTGTAAGGGTGGTTAACCATCCGACCTGTTTGATGTGGAGAATACGAACACTGCCATAACCATAGTCCTTAGGATCAGAGGGGGAGTATCCGCCTTAGTTTCTCGTTCATATTTTCTCCTGAGAAAAAACATAACACACATAGGCCTGAGACAGTATGAAATTTCTTTTCCTTGAAGAAAAAAAAAAAAAAAGGATCGTACTCACCCAAATCACCTGCATTTGGTTTCTACCTCAAACATTCTGACCTTGTTAAAGGAGTAGATTCCAGCAGGTAGAGAATTTCCTGCCTGTAGGTTCCCTGGAACAGCCTTGTAACAGGTTAGTTCCGGACCGTCAGTAATCTGGGTTGAATAAACCACTAGAAACATCATAAGTCCATGGAACGTGCAGGAAACGCCAACTTAACCGCAGTTAAGTGGTCGTGAGAATAAGGTGGGGAATTAAAAGGGTGGTCAGACCGGACTGAGGGAAGGTGGCAAAACCTAGGTTTTGCCTTGATACGGGCGAGACTGTTGCCTCGCTCGAATCACTTCTCTCAAGTCCTGTCTGCCGCCTCTTGGCCTGCGTCGACCCCCACCCGCAGGCGGGGGGGCGCGGGCTGCTACGCTAGCCTTCTGCGCCCATCTCTGTTCCTCAGAAGGAGATGGAGCAGGACCCCTAAAATGTTCGGGCTGAGACCTGGACCTCCGAGGAATGAAGGATTTGAAGGCAGCTGAGCGCGCTTTCGCCTCTCTGAACTTCTCAACGACCGTGTCAACGGAGGCACCAAAAAGCTCAGAGGGCGAAACCGGGGCGTCGAGAAGAAAGACCTTCTCTTTCTTCCCGACGTCCGCAAGGTTCACCCACAGATGTCTCTCCGTCACCACCATAGCACCCATCGCCCTACCCATATGGGTGGCGGCCTGCTTGGTGGCGCGGAGCGCGAGATCTGTGGTGTGGCGAAGCTCAGCTACTTGGTCAGAGGAAAGCCCCTGACCACTATCCAGGTCTTTCAGCAAGTCAGCCTGGTAGGCTTGAAGCACTGCCATGGTGTGCATCGCCCCTACCGCCTGACCCGCTGCTGCATACGCTTTGCCATTCAACCGGGATGTAGTTTGAAGAGCCGGTGAAGGCAAAGAGGGAGTTTTCAGAGAGGACGCCTGCCCTGTAGAGAGATAGCTTGCAAGCGTCTCCTCCACAGGGGGCGTCCTTTCATAGCCGTGTTCAAGCATTCCCTCGATGTTCGCATAGCTCGTCGTTGACGAACTATGGATGCGGGAAGAATACGGCCTCTTCCATGCCTTTTCGATCTCTGCATGTAGATCGGGAAGGAATGGAAGGCTCACTGGAGCTGATTGATTATGGCCTGAAAGGTAGCGCTCGTCGAGGCGACCCCGCGGCGCTTCCTTTCTAGCCCGCTTCCACGGCAGGTCCAACCTTGCCGTGGCGCGGTCCATAACATCAAGCAGCTCCCGATATGCAGGACAGGAAGGCTGAGAGGATTCGGCCTCAGCCTCTTCATCCATCTCTTGCACTTCCTGCTCGTTTTGGGGGGAACCCAACAGAACACTTGCTCCAGGATCCGACGACGTCAGAGATACGACGTCATCGTCATCCAAGAGTGCATCCTCATCTCTGACCAACGAGCGAGAAAGGGACAGCCCCCTTTCTAGCTCGTCAGCCAGTTCCACTTGCGATCCCCACGAGCTCAACTTCCTCCGTGCCTCAGCAACGGCAGGACCCGAGCCGCGGGGGGCAAGTGAACGCTCATCTTTCCTCGAAAAGAGAGACAGACGGGATCTGAGCTTTTTCATCGGAAAACGCTCACAATGCACACACAATGCCCCCTCGAGGACATCGCGTGAGTGCTCTTCGCCCAAACAAAACACACAAAGCTCGTGTGTGTCATCAGGTGTCAAGAAACGAGGACACGGATCAACACACTTTCTAAACACATTGCTAGTGTTGGCTTTATCCATATTTAAACAGGTTAGTAATCTCTTACCGTTTCCTATGCACTCTCAGACAAAGAACTGCTGAAGACAACAAAGATGTTTGTGTTGTATTGGCGCCCCCCTTTTATGTGCTGGTCGCCCGGTAGTGACGCAACGGCAGCGACGGTCGCGCTGCGTGACGTCATACGCTGTCGCCGGCCATTTCATGTAGTTTTTCTATTCATTCTTCAGACACGAGTCACGTTGCAACGTTCCCCATAGCGCCATCTAGAGGACGCAGTGGGAGTTCCCTTCGAAAGGGAACGGCCCTCTTTTCACTCTCTGACAGGATTTTTCTCTATTTTACTTCATTTTTTTCACAAATAAATATTTTTTTCATTCCTGTAATTGATTTATTTATTAGAAGTCATTAAAATATTACTTTTAAAGTGAAGATGTCCCTCAGAAAATTAATTTTCCTGTCAGAAACGGCCCTCTTTTCACTCTCTGACAGGATTTTTCTCTATTTTACTTCATTTTTTTTCACAAATAAATATTTTTTTCATTCCTGTAATTGATTTATTTATTAGAAGTCATTAAAATATTACTTTTAAAGTGAAGATGTCCCTCAGAAAATTAATTTTCCTGTCAGAAACGGCCCTCTTTTCACTCTCTGACAGGATTTTTCTCTATTTTACTGAATTTTTTTTCACAAATAAATATTTTTTTCATTCCTGTAATTGATTTATTTATTAGAAGTCATTAAAATATTACTTTTAAAGTGAAGATGTCCCTCAGAAAATTAATTTTCCTGTCAGAAACGACCCTCTTTTCACTCTCTGACAGGATTTTTCTCTATTTTACTTCATTTTTTTCACAAATAAATATTTTTTTCATTCCTGTAATTGATTTATTTATTAGAAGTCATTAAAATATTACTTTTAAAGTGAAGATGTCCCTCAGAAAATTAATTTTCCTGTCAGAAACGGCCCTCTTTTCACTCTCTGACAGGATTTTTCTCTATTTTACTTCATTTTTTTCACAAATAAATATTTTTTTCATTCCTGTAATTGATTTATTTATTAGAAGTCATTAAAATATTACTTTTAAAGTGAAGATGTCCCTCAGAAAATTAATTTTCCTGTCAGAAACGGCCCTCTTTTCACTCTCTGACAGGATTTTTCTCTATTTTACTGAATTTTTTTTCACAAATAAATATTTTTTCATTCCTGTAATTGATTTATTTATTAGAAGTCATTAAAATATTACTTTTAAAGTGAAGATGTCCCTCAGAAAATTAATTTTCCTGTCAGAAACGGCCCTCTTTTCACTCTCTGACAGGATTTTTCTCTATTTTACTTCATTTTTTTCACAAATAAATATTTTTTTCATTCCTGTAATTGATTTATTTATTAGAAGTCATTAAAATATTACTTTTAAAGTGAAGATGTCCCTCAGAAAATTAATTTTCCTGTCAGAAACGGCCCTCTTTTCACTCTCTGACAGGATTTTTCTCTATTTTACTGAATTTTTTTCACAAATAAATATTTTTTTCATTCCTGTAATTGATTTATTTATTAGAAGTCATTAAAATATTACTTTTAAAGTGAAGATGTCCCTCAGAAAATTAATTTTCCTGTCAGAAACGGCCCTCTTTTCACTCTCTGACAGGATTTTTCTCTATTTTACTTCATTTTTTTCACAAATAAATATTTTTTTCATTCCTGTAATTGATTTATTTATTAGAAGTCATTAAAATATTACTTTTAAAGTGAAGATGTCCCTCAGAAAATTAATTTTCCTGTCAGAAACGGCCCTCTTTTCACTCTCTGACAGGATTTTTCTCTATTTTACTTCATTTTTTTCACAAATAAATATTTTTTTCATTCCTGTAATTGATTTATTTATTAGAAGTCATTAAAATATTACTTTTAAAGTGAAGATGTCCCTCAGAAAATTAATTTTCCTGTCAGAAACGGCCCTCTTTTCACTCTCTGACAGGATTTTTCTCTATTTTACTTTATTTTTTTTTTAACAAATAAATATTTTTTCATTCCTGTAATTGATTTATTTATTAGAAGTCATTAAAATATTACTTTTAAAGTGAAGATGTCCCTCAGAAAATTAATTTTCCTGTCAGAAACGGCCCTCTTTTCACTCTCTGACAGGATTTTTCTCTATTTTACTGAATTTTTTTCACAAATAAATATTTTTTTCATTCCTGTAATTGATTTATTTATTAGAAGTCATTAAAATATTACTTTTAAAGTGAAGATGTCCCTCAGAAAATTAATTTTCCTGTCAGAAACGGCCCTCTTTTCACTCTCTGACAGGATTTTTCTCTATTTTACTTCATTTTTTTCACAAATAAATATTTTTTTCATTCCTGTAATTGATTTATTTATTAGAAGTCATTAAAATATTACTTTTAAAGTGAAGATGTCCCTCAGAAAATTAATTTTCCTGTCAGAAACGGCCCTCTTTTCACTCTCTGACAGGATTTTTCTCTATTTTACTTCATTTTTTTTCACAAATAAATATTTTTTTCATTCCTGTAATTGATTTATTTATTAGAAGTCATTAAAATATTACTTTTAAAGTGAAGATGTCCCTCAGAAAATTAATTTTCCTGTCAGAAACGGCCCTCTTTTCACTCTCTGACAGGATTTTTCTCTATTTTACTGAATTTTTTTTCACAAATAAATATTTTTTTCATTCCTGTAATTGATTTATTTATTAGAAGTCATTAAAATATTACTTTTAAAGTGAAGATGTCCCTCAGAAAATTAATTTTCCTGTCAGAAACGGCCCTCTTTTCACTCTCTGACAGGATTTTTCTCTATTTTACTGAATTTTTTTTCACAAATAAATATTTTTTCATTCCTGTAATTGATTTATTTATTAGAAGTCATTAAAATATTACTTTTAAAGTGAAGATGTCCCTCAGAAAATTAATTTTCCTGTCAGAAACGGCCCTCTTTTCACTCTCTGACAGGATTTTTCTCTATTTTACTTCATTTTTTTTCACAAATAAATATTTTTTCATTCCTGTAATTGATTTATTTATTAGAAGTCATTAAAATATTACTTTTAAAGTGAAGATGTCCCTCAGAAAATTAATTTTCCTGTCAGAAACGGCCCTCTTTTCACTCTCTGACAGGATTTTTCTCTATTTTACTTCATTTTTTTCACAAATAAATATTTTTTTCATTCCTGTAATTGATTTATTTATTAGAAGTCATTAAAATATTACTTTTAAAGTGAAGATGTCCCTCAGAAAATTAATTTTCCTGTCAGAAACGGCCCTCTTTTCACTCTCTGACAGGATTTTTCTCTATTTTACTTCATTTTTTTCACAAATAAATATTTTTTCATTCCTGTAATTGATTTATTTATTAGAAGTCATTAAAATATTACTTTTAAAGTGAAGATGTCCCTCAGAAAATTAATTTTCCTGTCAGAAACGGCCCTCTTTTCACTCTCTGACAGGATTTTTCTCTATTTTACTTCATTTTTTTCACAAATAAATATTTTTTCATTCCTGTAATTGATTTATTTATTAGAAGTCATTAAAATATTACTTTTAAAGTGAAGATGTCCCTCAGAAAATTAATTTTCCTGTCAGAAACGGCCCTCTTTTCACTCTCTGACAGGATTTTTCTCTATTTTACTTCATTTTTTTTCACAAATAAATATTTTTTCATTCCTGTAATTGATTTATTTATTAGAAGTCATTAAAATATTACTTTTAAAGTGAAGATGTCCCTCAGAAAATTAATTTTCCTGTCAGAAACGGCCCTCTTTTCACTCTCTGACAGGATTTTTCTCTATTTTACTTCATTTTTTTCACAAATAAATATTTTTTTCATTCCTGTAATTGATTTATTTATTAGAAGTCATTAAAATATTACTTTTAAAGTGAAGATGTCCCTCAGAAAATTAATTTTCCTGTCAGAAACGGCCCTCTTTTCACTCTCTGACAGGATTTTTCTCTATTTTACTTCATTTTTTTCACAAATAAATATTTTTTTCATTCCTGTAATTGATTTATTTATTAGAAGTCATTAAAATATTACTTTTAAAGTGAAGATGTCCCTCAGAAAATTAATTTTCCTGTCAGAAACGGCCCTCTTTTCACTCTCTGACAGGATTTTTCTCTATTTTACTTCATTTTTTTCACAAATAAATATTTTTTTCATTCCTGTAATTGATTTATTTATTAGAAGTCATTAAAATATTACTTTTAAAGTGAAGATGTCCCTCAGAAAATTAATTTTCCTGTCAGAAACGGCCCTCTTTTCACTCTCTGACAGGATTTTTCTCTATTTTACTTCATTTTTTTCACAAATAAATATTTTTTTCATTCCTGTAATTGATTTATTTATTAGAAGTCATTAAAATATTACTTTTAAAGTGAAGATGTCCCTCAGAAAATTAATTTTCCTGTCAGAAACGGCCCTCTTTTCACTCTCTGACAGGATTTTTCTCTATTTTACTTCATTTTTTTCACAAATAAATATTTTTTTCATTCCTGTAATTGATTTATTTATTAGAAGTCATTAAAATATTACTTTTAAAGTGAAGATGTCCCTCAGAAAATTAATTTTCCTGTCAGAAACGGCCCTCTTTTCACTCTCTGACAGGATTTTTCTCTATTTTACTTCATTTTTTTTCACAAATAAATATTTTTTCATTCCTGTAATTGATTTATTTATTAGAAGTCATTAAAATATTACTTTTAAAGTGAAGATGTCCCTCAGAAAATTAATTTTCCTGTCAGAAACGGCCCTCTTTTCACTCTCTGACAGGATTTTTCTCTATTTTACTTCATTTTTTTTCACAAATAAATATTTTTTCATTCCTGTAATTGATTTATTTATTAGAAGTCATTAAAATATTACTTTTAAAGTGAAGATGTCCCTCAGAAAATTAATTTTCCTGTCAGAAACGGCCCTCTTTTCACTCTCTGACAGGATTTTTCTCTATTTTACTGCATTTTTTTTCACAAATAAATATTTTTTTCATTCCTGTAATTGATTTATTTATTAGAAGTCATTAAAATATTACTTTTAAAGTGAAGATGTCCCTCAGAAAATTAATTTTCCTGTCAGAAACGGCCCTCTTTTCACTCTCTGACAGGATTTTTCTCTATTTTACTTCATTTTTTTCACAAATAAATATTTTTTCATTCCTGTAATTGATTTATTTATTAGAAGTCATTAAAATATTACTTTTAAAGTGAAGATGTCCCTCAGAAAATTAATTTTCCTGTCAGAAACGGCCCTCTTTTCACTCTCTGACAGGATTTTTCTCTATTTTACTTCATTTTTTTTCACAAATAAATATTTTTTTCATTCCTGTAATTGATTTATTTATTAGAAGTCATTAAAATATTACTTTTAAAGTGAAGATGTCCCTCAGAAAATTAATTTTCCTGTCAGAAACGGCCCTCTTTTCACTCTCTGACAGGATTTTTCTCTATTTTACTTCATTTTTTTCACAAATAAATATTTTTTCATTCCTGTAATTGATTTATTTATTAGAAGTCATTAAAATATTACTTTTAAAGTGAAGATGTCCCTCAGAAAATTAATTTTCCTGTCAGAAACGGCCCTCTTTTCACTCTCTGACAGGATTTTTCTCTATTTTACTTCATTTTTTTCACAAATAAATATTTTTTCATTCCTGTAATTGATTTATTTATTAGAAGTCATTAAAATATTACTTTTAAAGTGAAGATGTCCCTCAGAAAATTAATTTTCCTGTCAGAAACGGCCCTCTTTTCACTCTCTGACAGGATTTTTCTCTATTTTACTTCATTTTTTTTCACAAATAAATATTTTTTTCATTCCTGTAATTGATTTATTTATTAGAAGTCATTAAAATATTACTTTTAAAGTGAAGATGTCCCTCAGAAAATTAATTTTCCTGTCAGAAACGGCCCTCTTTTCACTCTCTGACAGGATTTTTCTCTATTTTACTTCATTTTTTTCACAAATAAATATTTTTTCATTCCTGTAATTGATTTATTTATTAGAAGTCATTAAAATATTACTTTTAAAGTGAAGATGTCCCTCAGAAAATTAATTTTCCTGTCAGAAACGGCCCTGTTTTCACTCTCTGACAGGATTTTTCTCTATTTTACTTCATTTTTTTCACAAATAAATATTTTTTCATTCCTGTAATTGATTTATTTATTAGAAGTCATTAAAATATTACTTTTAAAGTGAAGATGTCCCTCAGAAAATTAATTTTCCTGTCAGAAACGGCCCTCTTTTCACTCTCTGACAGGATTTTTCTCTATTTTACTTCATTTTTTTCACAAATAAATATTTTTTTCATTCCTGTAATTGATTTATTTATTAGAAGTCATTAAAATATTACTTTTAAAGTGAAGATGTCCCTCAGAAAATTAATTTTCCTGTCAGAAACGGCCCTCTTTTCACTCTCTGACAGGATTTTTCTCTATTTTACTTCATTTTTTTCACAAATAAATATTTTTTTCATTCCTGTAATTGATTTATTTATTAGAAGTCATTAAAATATTACTTTTAAAGTGAAGATGTCCCTCAGAAAATTAATTTTCCTGTCAGAAACGGCCCTCTTTTCACTCTCTGACAGGATTTTTCTCTATTTTACTTCATTTTTTTCACAAATAAATATTTTTTTCATTCCTGTAATTGATTTATTTATTAGAAGTCATTAAAATATTACTTTTAAAGTGAAGATGTCCCTCAGAAAATTAATTTTCCTGTCAGAAACGGCCCTCTTTTCACTCTCTGACAGGATTTTTCTCTATTTTACTTCATTTTTTTCACAAATAAATATTTTTTTCATTCCTGTAATTGATTTATTTATTAGAAGTCATTAAAATATTACTTTTAAAGTGAAGATGTCCCTCAGAAAATTAATTTTCCTGTCAGAAACGGCCCTCTTTTCACTCTCTGACAGGATTTTTCTCTATTTTACTGAATTTTTTTCACAAATAAATATTTTTTTCATTCCTGTAATTGATTTATTTATTAGAAGTCATTAAAATATTACTTTTAAAGTGAAGATGTCCCTCAGAAAATTAATTTTCCTGTCAGAAACGGCCCTCTTTTCACTCTCTGACAGGATTTTTCTCTATTTTACTTCATTTTTTTCACAAATAAATATTTTTTTCATTCCTGTAATTGATTTATTTATTAGAAGTCATTAAAATATTACTTTTAAAGTGAAGATGTCCCTCAGAAAATTAATTTTCCTGTCAGAAACGGCCCTCTTTTCACTCTCTGACAGGATTTTTCTCTATTTTACTTCATTTTTTTCACAAATAAATATTTTTTTCATTCCTGTAATTGATTTATTTATTAGAAGTCATTAAAATATTACTTTTAAAGTGAAGATGTCCCTCAGAAAATTAATTTTCCTGTCAGAAACGGCCCTCTTTTCACTCTCTGACAGGATTTTTCTCTATTTTACTTCATTTTTTTCACAAATAAATATTTTTTTCATTCCTGTAATTGATTTATTTATTAGAAGTCATTAAAATATTACTTTTAAAGTGAAGATGTCCCTCAGAAAATTAATTTTCCTGTCAGAAACGGCCCTCTTTTCACTCTCTGACAGGATTTTTCTCTATTTTACTTCATTTTTTTCACAAATAAATATTTTTTTCATTCCTGTAATTGATTTATTTATTAGAAGTCATTAAAATATTACTTTTAAAGTGAAGATGTCCCTCAGAAAATTAATTTTCCTGTCAGAAACGGCCCTCTTTTCACTCTCTGACAGGATTTTTCTCTATTTTACTTCATTTTTTTCACAAATAAATATTTTTTTCATTCCTGTAATTGATTTATTTATTAGAAGTCATTAAAATATTACTTTTAAAGTGAAGATGTCCCTCAGAAAATTAATTTTCCTGTCAGAAACGGCCCTCTTTTCACTCTCTGACAGGATTTTTCTCTATTTTACTTCATTTTTTTCACAAATAAATATTTTTTTCATTCCTGTAATTGATTTATTTATTAGAAGTCATTAAAATATTACTTTTAAAGTGAAGATGTCCCTCAGAAAATTAATTTTCCTGTCAGAAACGGCCCTCTTTTCACTCTCTGACAGGATTTTTCTCTATTTTACTTCATTTTTTTCACAAATAAATATTTTTTTCATTCCTGTAATTGATTTATTTATTAGAAGTCATTAAAATATTACTTTTAAAGTGAAGATGTCCCTCAGAAAATTAATTTTCCTGTCAGAAACGGCCCTCTTTTCACTCTCTGACAGGATTTTTCTCTATTTTACTTCATTTTTTTCACAAATAAATATTTTTTTCATTCCTGTAATTGATTTATTTATTAGAAGTCATTAAAATATTACTTTTAAAGTGAAGATGTCCCTCAGAAAATTAATTTTCCTGTCAGAAACGGCCCTCTTTTCACTCTCTGACAGGATTTTTCTCTATTTTACTTCATTTTTTTCACAAATAAATATTTTTTTCATTCCTGTAATTGATTTATTTATTAGAAGTCATTAAAATATTACTTTTAAAGTGAAGATGTCCCTCAGAAAATTAATTTTCCTGTCAGAAACGGCCCTCTTTTCACTCTCTGACAGGATTTTTCTCTATTTTACTTCATTTTTTTCACAAATAAATATTTTTTTCATTCCTGTAATTGATTTATTTATTAGAAGTCATTAAAATATTACTTTTAAAGTGAAGATGTCCCTCAGAAAATTAATTTTCCTGTCAGAAACGGCCCTCTTTTCACTCTCTGACAGGATTTTTCTCTATTTTACTTCATTTTTTTCACAAATAAATATTTTTTTCATTCCTGTAATTGATTTATTTATTAGAAGTCATTAAAATATTACTTTTAAAGTGAAGATGTCCCTCAGAAAATTAATTTTCCTGTCAGAAACGGCCCTCTTTTCACTCTCTGACAGGATTTTTCTCTATTTTACTTCATTTTTTTTCACAAATAAATATTTTTTCATTCCTGTAATTGATTTATTTATTAGAAGTCATTAAAATATTACTTTTAAAGTGAAGATGTCCCTCAGAAAATTAATTTTCCTGTCAGAAACGGCCCTCTTTTCACTCTCTGACAGGATTTTTCTCTATTTTACTTCATTTTTTTCACAAATAAATATTTTTTTCATTCCTGTAATTGATTTATTTATTAGAAGTCATTAAAATATTACTTTTAAAGTGAAGATGTCCCTCAGAAAATTAATTTTCCTGTCAGAAACGGCCCTCTTTTTACTCTCTGACTGGATTTTTCTCTATTTTACTGAATTTTTTTTCACAAATAAATATTTTTTTCATTCCTGTAATTGATTTATTTATTAGAAGTCATTAAAATATTACTTTTAAAGTGAAGATGTCCCTCAGAAAATTAATTTTCCTGTCAGAAACGGCCCTCTTTTCACTCTCTGACAGGATTTTTCTCTATTTTACTTCATTTTTTTTCACAAATAAATATTTTTTCATTCCTGTAATTGATTTATTTATTAGAAGTCATTAAAATATTACTTTTAAAGTGAAGATGTCCCTCAGAAAATTAATTTTCCTGTCAGAAACGGCCCTCTTTTCACTCTCTGACAGGATTTTTCTCTATTTTACTTCATTTTTTTCACAAATAAATATTTTTTTCATTCCTGTAATTGATTTATTTATTAGAAGTCATTAAAATATTACTTTTAAAGTGAAGATGTCCCTCAGAAAATTAATTTTCCTGTCAGAAACGGCCCTCTTTTCACTCTCTGACAGGATTTTTCTCTATTTTACTTCATTTTTTTTCACAAATAAATATTTTTTCATTCCTGTAATTGATTTATTTATTAGAAGTCATTAAAATATTACTTTTAAAGTGAAGATGTCCCTCAGAAAATTAATTTTCCTGTCAGAAACGGCCCTCTTTTCACTCTCTGACAGGATTTTTCTCTATTTTACTTCATTTTTTTCACAAATAAATATTTTTTTCATTCCTGTAATTGATTTATTTATTAGAAGTCATTAAAATATTACTTTTAAAGTGAAGATGTCCCTCAGAAAATTAATTTTCCTGTCAGAAACGGCCCTCTTTTTACTCTCTGACTGGATTTTTCTCTATTTTACTGAATTTTTTTTCACAAATAAATATTTTTTTCATTCCTGTAATTGATTTATTTATTAGAAGTCATTAAAATATTACTTTTAAAGTGAAGATGTCCCTCAGAAAATTAATTTTCCTGTCAGAAACGGCCCTCTTTTCACTCTCTGACAGGATTTTTCTCTATTTTACTTCATTTTTCACAAATAAATATTTTTTTTCATTCATAAAATTGATTTATTTATTAGAAGTCATTAAAATATTACTTTTAAAGTGAAGATGTCCCTCAGAAAATTAATTTTCCTGTCAGAAACGGCCCTCTTTTCACTCTCTGGCAGGATTTTTCTCTATTTTACTTCATTTTTCACAAATAAATATTTTTTTTCATTCATAAAATTGATTTATTTATTAGAAGTTATTAAAATATTACTTTTAAAGTGAAGATGTCCCTCAGAAAATTATTTCACGACAGAATAGATCATGACGTGTCTTGATCTTATTTACATCTTAAATAAATGCTATTGTTAACCTTTTTATCATCAGCCAATGATAACTCTGAAAGAAAACGCAGACAGCACGCATCTGATTGACAGCTACACCATAAGCTCTTATATTAGTGTTTATTTTGTTTCAGTGTTTGCTAATTTTGTCATTTCGTCATGTCTTGTTTTATTCATGCAATAAATGCATGTCCACTGCTGAGCTGTGGGTTATGACTAATTTCCTGGGCAAAGCAGACAAAATTACTATTTGAAATCAGTCAGAGCTACAGAAAAATCTTATTTTTATTATTATTTATTTATTTATTAGTATTTGTCAACATATAAAGCCCATATTCGGATTACTGCTAGTATATATTCATAGGCAGACTTCTAAACATTTGATTCGACACCCTCTATCCCATTGCTAAAATTAGTAGCAATTATAATGGTATAATCAACCAAAATTTTATGCAATGCATCTAAAATAAACTACCTTACACCTAAAAAAGGACAAACCTCACGAAGTATATTGTAAAAAAAAAAAAAAAAAATCCCGTAAAAAAACGGTAAAATCACAGGGACATTAAATTACAGTATTTTTCCATAATTCAAAAAACTGTTATTTTCTGTATTTTCTTGAGCTTTTAATATTCAATATGGAACTTTACTTAAATATTGTGGAAAGTTATGTAAAAAAAACCATGAAATTATCCATTTTGAACACTGCTTTAATTCAAATAATCCGCCATAAAACAGTGTTTTAATAATTTATTCATCTGCATAACATAGTATAACATCTCAAATGCAAGAATATCAATATAGCATAACTGCAATTTTACGTATATTCTTTGTTTAAAACTACAACTAAATAATAACTGCAACAAAATGCAAATATACAAATTACTGCAAAAGTTAAAATTTCTGCAACAACACAATTTATAACTGTAACAGTATAAAATTATTTAAATAAAAAAAATCATAACTGCAGCAATATACAATAAAAGGAATTTTTCTAATCTGTAAAAATATAACAATTTGATAAACAAATCCGAACGACCTGGGAACAGATGAATTCATCTTGACAACACATGAGGCATGGACAAAAAAAAACGAATTATTAAACCACGAAAGCAAATGATCGCCAATTATATTAAGCCTGCTATGCAATGAATATAACGATAAAATATCTAGAGATATTTTACTCACCCCTTGTCATCAAAGATATTCATGTCTTTCTTTTGTCAGCTGTAAAATAATAATAATTTTGAAGAAAACATTTTAGGATTTTTGTCCATATGTTAGACTTCAATAGTGCCCCCAAATTCGGGCCTATTTTGCACTTTGTCTCATTAAGTATAAATTGTGTACACTGTAATGATGAGAATATGAAAACAATGAGATGCCCTGTCAACTCTTCCTTTCTCATTTCACCTCTGCATTTTACTTATTGTCAACAACAGGTAAATTAAAAAAAAAAGTCCTTTGCATCCAACCTGTTTTTGCATTTAACATGCATGTAAAATTCTGTAAAAATAAAAACAGTTGTACATGTTTTTCATGTGATTTTACACTGGATATGTAAATTTACAGTCTAAAGTTTAAAGTTTTTAACTGTATTTCAAAAACATGTGAAAAAACTGTAAAATATAACTTTCCTTAGTAACAGTTAAAACCTAAAATACGGCATAATTTTTTTTTCGGAACTGCAAAAGGCCTACTTTTTTTGTGTGCACTCACAATATCAACGAAACATTGTGCTTTTGTAAAATAGCTAAAGAAAACAAACATGCGCTTTGTCTTGAGGAGGAGCGCTTTACAAAAATGACCCGAAACTCAGCGAATATTTGCCTCACAGGCATGAAATATAATAAAATTATGTTATATTGCGTAAAGTTATTGTAAAAATTCTGCCTTCTCCCAAAAAAAAAAAAAAAAAAAAAAAGTCCTTTGCATCCAACTTGTTTTTGCATTTAACATAAAAAACAGCAATAAAAACCGGCTTGAACTCAGTTAACTGGCTGATTTATGAGAAAAATAAAACAATGTAGGCAAAGTTATTGGCTTGTTGGCTTTTCTGAGGTAAGCAAATGTTATGTTACTATTATTGTGACTTCACAAGATGTTCTATTGACGTTTTTTTAACTAATACATTTTTTTAACATGCATTTAAATATTTTTTCATGTTTATTTCATGCTGCAAATATTAAAAAGGAAAAGATCATCGACTCACATGCCGCTTGATTTGATGCGAATGTAGTTATCTCACTACAAATTACAGAGCGTACAAACACTTATTGTTTGTATTTTATCAGAAAAATGTACTAAATTTTGAGGCTTGCATGCTACAAATAATAATGAATGGACTTGAAATTTGACTTTTTCTCTTTCTTTTTTTTCCAGGTCAGTGATAGTGGAGTTATAGCTGTCATAATGTTCAATATGATTTCAGACAGTCCATTAAGGTTGATTTTTCCTGAGTGATGTGCTTATGTAATATCTCTTTCTCTTTCGTATCTGATAATCAAACTATAAGAGTCATTCATTCATAAAGCAGTGGTTCCCACAAATGCATGCTGCAGTTCACCATTGCAGGCCTGGATATTAATTAAAAAAACAGAGCATTACTGCCATCTGTTGTTCAGTCCAGCAGCTTTTTATGGCTTGGATAAGAAGGAATTGTCTGATGGTTATATAAAGTGAATCACAGGGTGGGCTGATTATTTAATTTCAAGACATCCATGCTTATTTATGATGCAGCGGAACCTGAAGTTTCTCATGGCTTTATTTGCAATTTAGGTTGTCCCTTTATATATTTATTTATTTATGTATTTTATGCATACCAAAGATTAAAATGTTGTAAATTTTGTACCCACATTTTTCTGAATGGTTTCATGCACATGAATGTGAACATGTTCTTCAATTGTTTTTCCCCAAGTTATTTTTTTTTCTTGAAAATTGTATTTGATTAGCTGACGGTGGGCAAATATGTTGTATGCACCCCTTAAATGTCAAATTTAAATAGGATGAGAACATTTGACATCTAACTCAAAATAACAGCTTTCAACACCCTGCTAAAAAAAAGCTAGTCGGCTGGTCTCAGCTGGAAGTAGTTGCTTTTAGCTGGTCTTCCAGCCTGGTTAGGCTGGATTACCAGCTAAAACCAGCCTGCCGACCAGCTAAAACCAGGCTGGATTACCAGCTAAAACCAGCCTGCCGACCAGCTAAAACCAGGCTGGATTACCATCTAAAACCAGCCTGCCGACCAGCTAAAACCAGGCTGGATTACCATCTAAAACCAGCCTGCCGACCAGCTTAAACCAGGCTGGATTACCAGCTAAAACCAGCCTGCCGACCAGCTAAAACCAGGCTGGATTACCAGCTAAAACCAGCCTGCCGACCAGCTAAAACCAGGCTGGATTACCATCTAAAACCAGCCTGCCGACCAGCTAAAACCAGGCTGGATTACCAGCTAAAACCAGCCTGCCGACCAGCTAAAACCAGGCTGGATTACCAGCTAAAACCAGCCTGCCGACCAGCTAAAACCAGGCTGGATTACCAGCTAAAACCAGCCTGCCGACCAGCTAAAACCAGGCTGGATTACCATCTAAAACCAGCCTGCCGACCAGCTTAAACCAGGCTGGATTACCATCTAAAACCAGCCTGCCGACCAGCTAAAACCAGGCTGGATTACCAGCTAAAACCAGCCTGCCGACCAGCTAAAACCAGGCTGGATTACCATCTAAAACCAGCCTGCCGACCAGCTAAAACCAGGCTGGATTACCAGCTAAAACCAGCCTGCCGACCAGCTAAAACCAGGCTGGATTACCAGCTAAAACCAGCCTGCCGACCAGCTAAAACCAGGCTGGATTACCAGCTAAAACCAGCCTGCCGACCAGCTAAAACCAGGCTGGATTACCAGCTAAAACCAGCCTGCCGACCAGCTAAAACCAGGCTGGATTACCAGCTAAAACCAGCCTGCCGACCAGCTAAAACCAGGCTGGATTACCATCTAAAACCAGCCTGCCGACCAGCTAAAACCAGGCTGGATTACCATCTAAAACCAGCCTGCCGACCAGCTTAAACCAGGCTGGATTACCAGCTAAAACCAGCCTGCCGACCAGCTAAAACCAGGCTGGATTACCAGCTAAAACCAGCCTGCCGACCAGCTAAAACCAGGCTGGATTACCATCTAAAACCAGCCTGCCGACCAGCTAAAACCAGGCTGGATTACCAGCTAAAACCAGCCTGCCGACCAGCTAAAACCAGGCTGGATTACCAGCTAAAACCAGCCTGCCGACCAGCTAAAACCAGGCTGGATTACCAGCTAAAACCAGCCTGCCGACCAGCTAAAACCAGGCTGGATTACCAGCTAAAACCAGCCTGCCGACCAGCTAAAACCAGGCTGGATTACCATCTAAAACCAGCCTGCCGACCAGCTAAAACCAGGCTGGATTACCATCTAAAACCAGCCTGCCGACCAGCTTAAACCAGGCTGGATTACCAGCTAAAACCAGCCTGCCGACCAGCTAAAACCAGGCTGGATTACCAGCTAAAACCAGCCTGCCGACCAGCTAAAACCAGGCTGGATTACCATCTAAAACCAGCCTGCCGACCAGCTAAAACCAGGCTGGATTACCAGCTAAAACCAGCCTGCCGACCAGCTAAAACCAGGCTGGATTACCAGCTAAAACCAGCCTGCCGACCAGCTAAAACCAGGCTGGATTACCAGCTAAAACCAGCCTGCCGACCAGCTAAAACCAGGCTGGATTACCAGCTAAAACCAGCCTGCCGACCAGCTAAAACCAGGCTGGATTACCAGCTAAAACCAGCCTGCCGACCAGCTAAAACCAGGCTGGATTACCATCTAAAACCAGCCTGCCGACCAGCTAAAACCAGGCTGGATTACCAGCTAAAACCAGCCTGCCAACCAGCTAAAACCAGGCTGGATTACCAGCTAAAACCAGCCTGCCAACCAGCTAAAACAAGGCTGGATTACCAGCCTAAACTGTCCTAAGACAGAAGTTGCTGGTTTTAACTAGTCTCCCAGCTAGTCTCCCAGCCTGACCAGCTAAAAAAAGTTGCCAAAACTTCTCTAAAACCAGCCTGCTGACCAACTAAAACCAGGCTGGATTACCAGCTAAAACCAGCCTGGCTGGTTTAAGATGGTAGTAGCTGGTTTTAACTGGTCTCCCAAACCTGACCAGGTAAGAAAGCGGCCAAAACCCCTCTAAATCCAGCAAAATGTATGAAAGTAGAAGAACATTCGATGCAAACGCAAAAAGCTGCATCTAATTTACAACCTTTTGATTATGAAAACACAAAAGACAACAAATCCATTTGTCTTAAGGGGGTGGAACATACAGCAGAACAAAGTGCAGCCATTAAGTTGCTCCAACAGGAAAGTAGTAATGACATTTTTAATGCCTAGAAAATGAATTATGAAGGTATATCATTATTATGTTATTATTCTTGAACTATGTAACAATTGCAAAATGTCTGATTGTAATCATAATGCAAAACCTGATATTTATCTAACCAAAAAATATCTAAACCTTGACAAAAGTGATCTTTTAGAATGTCTAAATATCTTTTTTCTTCCCCTCACACAAGGTGCCAGTTTTAGTTTCATTTTCGATTTTACTTGGAAGTGGCCATAAAAACGTTTGAAGGGCGGAGACCTGTGCCATTCCTCCAAGAGACATCAGAATCCCTCAATCTTCAGACCTTAAACAATAGGATCAGGTAAGCGAAAACACTTATATAATAAAGTGTTTTGACTTTTAAAGCTGAGAATAGTACCCTGCAGTACAGTAACACTTCCTTGTATTATTCGTTTTAGTATTGCTCTAATTCTACAAAATTAAATCAAATAGAAAACATTAGGCTATTGAGGAATTGAGAAAATAAAGTCAGAATTTCCAGTCAACTTTGCATTTAAAATGCTTTGATACAGCACTCTGTGAACAGCCATCCCATTCAGTAATAAACTTCTGCGAGTTACCTTCTTTGTGGAGGGTGTCAGTGATGGTCTTGTGGACCATTGCGATGTCAGCAGTCTTCTTTATTATTGTGGTTTCAAAGAACAAGCGTTGCCCTGAATTTAAACTGTAGGGATGATCATTTAATGAAACTCAAATGTGAATATTCTAATAGAGAAACTGGATTTTTGACAGAACTACTTCCTTCCGCCACGAATCTACAGTTGACAGTTTAACAGCTGAGCATAAGCCTCCGTTACTAATTCCAAAACATCACTTTAGAACTAGTAACGAACAAAGATGAACTGGGCGAGTGTGATTACCTGCATCTAATCCAGCATTCATTCTTCAGATTGGTCTCATATTCGAAATAAACATTAGCTTGAATATTTGCTGAGGAAAACATTTTTGTCGTAACGTTAATATCTTTTCATCTGTTAATGTAATCAATGTGTTACATGTCATATGCGTAAGTAGTAGATACTCAAGATTCAAACATTTCCGTTACACTGACAAGTCAATTATAACTCCAAGGTTCTGGTTGAAGCACCTAACTGGATTGTGAAATTGTGATGAAACTGGGTTTGCTGGAACCACAAGCAGTTCTGTTTTGGCAAGGTTGAGTTGAAGGTGATGGCCCTTCATCCAGCAAATAACATCTTATAGACAAGCTGAGATGCGAGCAGCTCTCGTTGGATCATCAGGATGGAATGAGAGGTAGAGTTGAGAGTCATCAGCACAGCAGTGATATGAACAGCCATGTTTCTAAATGACAAAACGTAGTGATGCCATGTGGACAGAGAAGAGAAGTGGTCCAAGAACTGAGCCCTGAGGCACTCCAGTAGTTAGATGTTGTGACTTGGACACCTCACCCCTCCAACGTACCTTGAAGGACCTATCTAAGAGGCAAGACTCAAACCACTGGAGTGCCGTTCCTGAGATGCCCTTTGCCAATAGGCGAAATGCACATGTGTAATCACATTTGCCACTAGCATCCAACTCCCACAGTTAATTTTAAAATAAATATTTTGTCATCCAAACATGCAGCCCTGACATACTCCAACAACTAATACCAAGGGGGTATTCCAGAAAGTAGGTTATGTGACATACCCGGGTATGCATTAGTACTGTTGTGAATGGTGGAGAAGCCTGACCCTAAATTGAATAAATTTAGCTATTTTTGTTTTCATTGCGTGTTCTTGTAGCTTCATAACATTATGCTTGAACCACTGAGGTCACATGGACTATTTTGTTAATGTTCTTGGTATCTTTATGAACCTTGAACGTGGTAGGACCCTTGCTGGGTCAGAAAGCTCTTGGATTTCATCAAAAAAATCTTAATTTGCAAAGGTTGAGATGAAAGAAGGTCTCATGGGTTTGGAATGACATGTATCCAAAATCGTCAGACCTGACCCAAGAGGCACTGTTAAATTTAGAGCCCAAACCCTTTAGAAGCTGCTGCATTTCACGATTGCATGCAATGGTGTAAGAGATGGGTCATCTTGTGCTTCTATGCGCTCGGTCATCTTGTGCTTTTGTGCGCTCAACGGAGATAAACAACATAGAGGGAGTGTGAGTCTAGAGGGAGGGGGCTTCAAAGAATATGACTGGTACAACTCAGTACCACTATTCTCCCAAGAACATCTAGTCTCCTGGGAAAGTGTTGGCCTTGGCCTTCAGATAAGTTTATCACTATTCTAGAACAAACCGTTTATTATGACTTTATGGGCGCGAAGGTATGGCTACGAATTTTTGAGATAACCACTAAGGAGTCATCATTTCTTGAGATTGGAATGTATGCACCAGGCATGTGATTGGCTAAGGACAAAAAAGCAGGAAAATATACTAAGACACCCCCCC
Organism: Garra rufa; assembly: GCF_049309525.1. NCBI lineage: Eukaryota > Metazoa > Chordata > Actinopteri > Cypriniformes > Cyprinidae > Garra > Garra rufa. Next base: position 4,002 of record NW_027394480.1, on the reverse strand, counting down.
CCCCCCCCGAAAAAAATTAACCGAAATGAGCATCCCTAATAGCTAGCAAATACAAGTAAGTTAATGTTAATGCAGCTTAAACATCCTGCCATAGTAGAAAATCACTCAAAATCGATAATCTAATCCAGGGGTCTTCAACTAAAACAGCTCGAGGTCCAGTAATGAACCCTACGCACCAGCCGAGGTCCAGACAATTATATATAAAAAACTACTTATGTTTTGTTTTGTTTTTTATCTTAAATTCTACACATTTAAATACTTTTTTAAAGACCTGAACAAAATTTAATAAATAAATAAATTATTAAAATGAGATGCAGATTTCACAAAACAAAAAAGATTTCTTAAATTATAAAATTTACATTCCAGCCTTCAAGAGACAAAAGTATAAATTCTTATATTAATTGAAACAATTATTGTCAATCAAGTATTATATTAATTAACATATTTTATTGCCTTAATTGTTTAAATTTGTATAACACATGATCTTGTCGATCCATCAGATAACATTTACAACTCTACGTGTTTGGTGCTTAAAACCATGGACTGATTTGTTTACATTGGTCTTTTTGACAACAGCAGACGTACGAGCTGATAAAAAATGTCAGATCATTCTCTTCCAGCAGGAGGCGCTATCAGAATGATACACAAAGCAGCGCCGCAGCTGACTTTGAAACGCGCAGCGCTCATATTTATTCAATGGATAACCTTATAAAGTTTCATCGCAATTCTTGCCTTTTAGTCCCCACATTTAAGACCACCTGAAATAATTAAGTCTTTCTTAACCCCTAATAACACTACAGTCATCAATAAAAATGAAGAGCTTTATTTCAAGAACTGACTTTCAAAAACCCTTAGCCTACACAAAATACGTTTCTTTTTATTTTGCAGAAGAGAAATATTGGGGAAGTAAATTAATATCAGCATATGAAGTATATTCGTCTATCATTGTATCTTAGAGAATGTGCACATTAGATGCTGAAAGCGCTGTTTTTACTTTCACTTTAATATATGCAGTTTTCACGTTGCTTGTGTGATTTCCATTGGCTCACCGTCGTGGTTTAAAATATAAATATGTATAAAAATACAGTATAAAAAGATATATTTACAATATTTTGCGACGTAACCCCAAAATAATGCATTTTCCATCAACGTTTTTCACTCACTGAAAGCTACATCTGTCTGCCGATCTCTCCTCTCCTCACTGCACGGAAGATCCTAGTGTGCTTGATATAAACGTATTTATTAGAAATAGCGTTTGGCATTTTTTTTTATTATTATGTCAAAAGCTTTCACGGTCGGCATGGACGCATCTTGCGGTCCGGAATCATACTTCGCCATCCGCCATTTGCGAACAGTCGCAAATACGTGACATAGGTCACATTTTCAGGTCGAAAAATCCGGAATTCCGGATTAATCCGGAAAAATCACATCCCTGATGCACCCACGTTGGGGAGATGGTCAAGCCTGATCAACTTGACTCTCTCTCTCACTTGGAGGTTGTCTTAACTGCACCTAAATTTAAAGTATAAAAGATGGGACTTTGTGCTGGCACAGTGGAAGCTCAGCCATGGGATAAGCGTGCATCGCCCGGCATTCTCGGACATAGGTGTTGGTCTTCTACGGTGACTGCAACTATGATACATTTCTTTGCTCAAGGCATAAATTATTAATACAACAAATATGTGGACAAGGTCTTTCCTGTCTTAATAAAACATATTCTCAATAAAAGCTTTTAAAACAAAGTGGTCTCATCCCTATCTGGGGTGATTAGGGATGTAGAATATGTGCTTTATAAGTACCAATAAATATACAGCGTATTAATAATCCAGGAAATAAACAAAATAGTAAAGCATTAGACAATATATTAGCTAAATACATCAAACAATGAGGCAAGGTAATTGTATTCTTATGCATATTTCACAACAATATATTCTATTATACAGTGGATTCAGAAAGCAAAAGGGGATTATATCAAGTCCCAATTTTGTTTATGAACTGAAGGCTATAGACATGAATTATACAGCAGGTTGTGTTGTAGTTTCCACATGTTAGCACCCAAAATTTATGAAAATACCCTTAAATAAAACCTAAACAAATCTAAATCTGAAATACAGAGTGTTACGATCCCCAGCTCTGGTGTTTGTTGCTACACGTATTTGAGTGTCATGTGTCTTTCCCTCTTGATTGCAGATGAGCCACACCTGATCGAAGCCAGTGTTTACGCTACAAAAGGCTTTCTGGATCTTTTCTGAGCGCGCACCCCGAGAGTCTGCATAGCCGTGCTTGTTGGCTGTGAAAATTGCCGTTCAGCCGTCCACCCGGCAGTAGAACACGTTCCGCGTTTGTAGTTATTGTTTTGTTTTATTTTTGCTGATTGTTAAACGATCCTTCCCATACCCATTCTGTTTAATAAAAACCCCTACGTTATTGTTGATACGAGCTGTTCGGTGTGCGTCTCTCCTTTATGTTAAGGGTGGTGTCCGACCGCCCGTAACATAGTGGAGGCTCGTCCGAGATCAATAGTTTTGAGTAAATCGGACTTTAGTGTTAGATTGCGGAACTTCTGAAAGCTACAACATTTTGGTGAGTATTCTGGTTGGCAATTATGATTGTCTGTTTATTAGTTTAGTCGATGTTTATTTTATTTTCGGTGGATATCTCAGGAGGGGGCACTCGGATGCCTCGAGCTGAGTAAGCCACTGAAGATTGCGTAGGTATTTAGGATTTTGTTTTGGTTTTGTGTATAGTTAGTTAGAGTAGTTGGACAACATATTGCCTATCAGAATACCTTAAGTTTAGTTGTATAGCTTGTGATATATTGAGGCATATCGTCTATTTAGTGGGCGCTGGTATTCTGAATATATAGCCTACGAGCGTATTAGGTAACATTCAGGGGTGGACTTGAAAATTCGTGGTTGTTTGTAGCCTATATTGTGCTTTTCGTTTGACCACTTTAGATATTCGCTACTTGGTAGCTTTGTTGCAGTTAAACTGCTTTGGGTAAGTGTTTGCTTATTAGCTTATTTAATTATTGTTTTGTACTTGATTTTGGTGCATGCTTTAACCATCATATAGTGTTAAAATGGCAACAGAGGAAGCATTTATTGAAGAACCCTCTAATGAGTTATTTTTTAAATTTTCGAAAGAACAGTTGCTGAATTTAGCCGTAACTTATAAAGTTGAGCTCACTTCGGCTGAAAAACGCACCAAAGACACAATCAGGGCTGCCTTACAAGCTGCTTTGGTTAGTCAGGGCATTTTGCCTGTAGAGAAACAATCTCCTGTGTCTACAGAAGTATTACAGCTGCAGATTCGGTTGAGAGAGTTAAGTATCAAAGAGAAAGAAATTGAGTTTGAGCGTGAGCGTATGCAAGCTCAGGCCCGTGGGAATGAACTTGAAAACCAACTGGCATTAAGAAAGTTAGAAATCGAGGCCCAGAGGGAAGATGTCGCCCCTTCCGACCCTAATTCATTTGATGTCACTCGCCACATCCGACTTGTGCCACCTTTTGTGGAAAAAGATGTGGAAAAATATTTTCCACATTTTGAGCGTGTCGCAACCAATTTAAAATGGCCAAAAACTGCATGGGCATTCCTCCTGCAATGCGTTTTAGTGGGAAGGGCGCAGGAGGTTTACTCGTCGCTAACAGTGGAGCAGAGCGGTGACTATGATATGGTGAAAGCGTCAATTCTGAGGTGCTATCAGCTGATCCCTGAAGCATATCGTCAGAAGTTTAGGAACTTAAAAAAAACGGAGCGTCAAACTTTTGTTGAATTCGGTCGAGATAAAGCGGCTCTGTTTGATCGTTGGTGCTCATCACAGCAGGTTGATAGTCAGGAGAAATTACGTGAACTAATTCTCTTAGAAGAATTTAAGAACTGTCTGCCAACCGCTGTGGCAACCTATTTAGCTGAGCAGAAGGCCGAGTCAATTTCTGAAGCTGCTATACTTGCTGACGAATATGTTTTAACACATAACATTGCCAAAGAACGTTTTCGTTT
>NW_027394479.1:0-26040 GCF_049309525.1 Garra rufa | reverse complement strand
TGTAAAAATTCTCTAAAATATGCTAAACTGTCTTTTTTTTTCTTGATTTCTCATGAATACAGTGAAAAATACATTTTCACTCAGAAATTGCTAATAATAATTACAAAGAATTGTCAAGTTGCATTGAATTAAGCACGAAATTATGTAAAATAGTTGTGTAAAAATGCTTAATAATATGCTAAACTTTGTCTTTTTTATTATTTGTTTCTAATTGCACATTGATCTTGATTAAATATTTCTTATAAATACACTGAAAAATTAATTTTCACTCAGAAATTGCTAATAACAATCACAAAGAATTGTCAAGTTGCATTGGATCAAACATGAAATTTTAAATCAAATTTTAAATTTCCAAAATTGGTTGCCTGACAAAATGTTGTTGTTTTTTTCTGAAAACAAGAAAATAATGTTTACTTCTCTAAAAAAATCCTTCTGGATTTAAGAATTTTGAGATATTTTGGCTGAAACAAGACAAAAAATCTAAGTAAGTGTAGTAAATGAAGTGAATTTGTTTAGATTGCATCATCTGATGCTGTTTATTCCCATATATTTATATTTTCATCTGGAATAGTTGTGTAAAAATTCTCAAAAATATGCTAAAGTTTGTCTTTTTATTACTTGTTTCTAATTGCACATTTTGATTTCTCATAAATACACTGAAAAATCAATTTTCGCTCAGAAATTGCTCATAATAATTACAAAGAATTGTCAAGTTGCATTGAATTAGGCATGAAATTTTAAAGCAGAAAGACTGAAATAGTATTTTTTTTTTTTGTTTAAACGTCCTCCAATAATCGTTGAATTTTTGTGTATTTGCTTTTCCTCATTTTCCACCTTTTTAAGCGGGGCTTACAAACGTGTGCATTGACTGTACATATTAATTATATATCATTTTCTCACCTCAGTGACCCAAATAAAGTACTTAGAAGCCTATTTTGTTGCCTGACAAAATGCATTTTTTTCTGAAAACAAGAAAATAATGTTACTTCTCTAGAAAATCCTTCTGGATTTAAGATTTTTTAGATATTTTGGCTGGAAACAAGACAAAAAAATCTAAGTAAGTGTAATAAATGAAGTGAATTTGTTTCGATTGCATCATCTGATGCTGTTTATTCCCATATATTTATATTTTCATCTGGAATAGTTGAGTAAAAATTCTCAAAAATATGCTAAACTGTCTTTTTTTTTCTTGATTTCTCATGAATACAGTGGAAAATACATTTTCACTCAGAAATTGCTAATAATAATTACAAAGAATTGTCAAGTTGCATTGGATCAAACATGAAATTTTAAATCAAATTTTAAATTTTAAATTTCCAAAATTGGTTGCCTGACAAAATGTTTTTTTTTTTTTTTTCTGAAAACAAGAAAATAATGTTTACTTGTCTAGAAAATCCTTCTGGATTTAAGAATTTTGAGATATTTTGGCTGGAAACAAGACAAAAAATCTAAGAAAGTGTAGTAAATGAAGTGAATTTGTTTAGATTGAATCTTCTGATGCTGTTTATTCCCATATATTTATATTTTCATCTGGAATAGTTGTGTAAAAATTCTCAAAAATATGCTAAACTGTCTTTTTTTTCTTGATTTCTCATGAATACAGTGGAAAATACATTTTAACTCAGAAATTGCTAATAATAATTACAAAGAATTGTCAAGTTGCATTGGATCAAACATGAAATTTTAAATCAAATTTTAAATTTTAAATTTCCAAAATTGGTTGCCTGACAAAATGTTTTTTTTTTCTGAAAACAAGAAAATAATGTTTACTTGTCTAAAAAATCCTTCTGGATTTAAGAATTTTGAGATATTTTGGCTGGAAACAAGACAAAAAATCTAAGTAAGTGTAGTAAATGAAGTGAATTTGTTTAGATTGCATCATCTGATGCTGTTTATTCCCATATATTTATATTTTCATCTGGAATAGTTGTGTAAAAATTCTCAAAAATATGCTAAACTGTCTTTTTTTTTCTTGATTTCTCATGAATACAGTGAAAAATACATTTTCACTCAGAAATTGCTAATAATAATTACAAAGAATTGTCAAGTTGCATTGAATTAAGCATGAAATTATGTAAAATAGTTGTGTAAAAATGCTTAATAATATGCTAAACTTTGTCTTTTTTATGATTTGTTTCTAATTGCACATTGATCTTGATTAAGTATTTCCTATAAATACACTGAAAAATTAATTTTCACTCAGAAATTGCTAATACTAATCACAAAGAATTGTCAAGTTGCATTGGATCAAACATGAAATTTTAAATCAAATTTTAAATTTTAAATTTCCAAAATTGGTTGCCTGACAAAATGTTTTTTTTTTTTTTTCTGAAAACAAGAAAATAATGTTTACTTGTCTAGAAAATCCTTCTGGATTTAAGAATTTTGAGATATTTTGGCTGGAAACAAGACAAAAAATCTAAGAAAGTGTAGTAAATGAAGTGAATTTGTTTAGATTGAATCTTCTGATGCTGTTTATTCCCATATATTTATATTTTCATCTGGAATAGTTGTGTAAAAATTCTCAAAAATATGCTAAACTGTCTTTTTTTTCTTGATTTCTCATGAATACAGTGGAAAATACATTTTAACTCAGAAATTGCTAATAATAATTACAAAGAATTGTCAAGTTGCATTGGATCAAACATGAAATTTTAAATCAAATTTTAAATTTTAAATTTCCAAAATTGGTTGCCTGACAAAATGTTTTTTTTTTTCTGAAAACAAGAAAATAATGTTTACTTGTCTAAAAAATCCTTCTGGATTTAAGAATTTTGAGATATTTTGGCTGGAAACAAGACAAAAAATCTAAGTAAGTGTAGTAAATGAAGTGAATTTGTTTAGATTGCATCATCTGATGCTGTTTATTCCCATATATTTATATTTTCATCTGGAATAGTTGTGTAAAAATTCTCAAAAATATGCTAAACTGTCTTTTTTTTTTCTTGATTTCTCATGAATACAGTGAAAAATACATTTTCACTCAGAAATTGCTAATAATAATTACAAAGAATTGTCAAGTTGCATTGAATTAAGCATGAAATTATGTAAAATAGTTGTGTAAAATGCTTAATAATATGCTAAACTTTGTCTTTTTTATGATTTGTTTCTAATTGCACATTGATCTTGATTAAGTATTTCCTATAAATACACTGAAAAATTAATTTTCACTCAGAAATTGCTAATACTAATCACAAAGAATTGTCAAGTTGCATTGGATCAAACATGAAATTTTAAATCAAATTTTAAATTTTAAATTTCCAAAATTGGTTGCCTGACAAAATGCTTTTTTTTTCTGAAAACAAGAAAATAATATTTACTTGTCTAGAAAATCCTTCTGGATTTAAGAATTTTGAGATATTTTGGCTGGAAACAAGACAAAAAAATCTAAGTAAGTGTAGTAAATGAAGTGAATTTGTTTAGATTGCATCATCTGATGCTGTTTATTCCCATATATTTATATTTTCATCTGGAATAGTTGTGTAAAAATTCTCAAAAATATGCTAAAGTTTGTCTTTTTATTACTTGTTTCTAATTGCACATTTTGATTTCTCATAAATACACTGAAAAATCAATTTTCGCTCAGAAATTGCTCATAATAATTACAAAGAATTGTCAAGTTGCATTGAATTAGGCATGAAATTTTAAAGCAGAAAGACTGAAATAGTTTTTTTTTTTGTTTAAACGTCCTCCAATAATCGTTGAATTTTTGTGTATTTGCTTTTCCTCATTTTCCACCTTTGTAAGCGGGGCTTATAAACGTGTGCATTGACTGTACATATTAATTATATATCATTTTCTCACCTCAGTGACCCAAATAAAGTACTTAGAAGCCTATTTGGTTGCCTGACAAAATGCATTTTTTTCTGAAAACAAGAAAATAATGTTTACTTCTCTAGAAAATCCTTCTGGATTTAAGAATTTTGAGATATTTTGGCTGGAAACAAGACAAAAAATCTAAGTAAGTGTAGTAACTGAAGTGAATCTGTTTAGATTGCATCATCTGACACTGTTTATTCTCATATATTTATATTTTCATCTGGAATAGTTGAGTAAAAATTCGCAGAAATCTGCAAGACTTTGTCAATTTATTATTTGTTTCTAATTGCATATAGATCTTGATGAAGTATTTCTCATAAATACACAAAAAAATCAATTTTCACTCAGAAATTGCTCATAAGAATTAAAGAATTGTCAAGTTGCATTGAATTAAGCACGAAATTATGTAAAATAGTTGTGTAAAAATGCTTAATAATATGCTAAACTTTGTCTTTTTTATTATTTGTTTCTCATTGCACATTGATCTTGATTAAGTATTTCTTATAAATACACTGAAAAATTAATTTTCACTCAGAAATTGCTAATAATAATCACAAAGAATTGTCAAGTTGCATTGGATCAAACATGAAATTTTAAATCAAATTTTAAATTTTAAATTTCCAAAATTGGTTGCCTGACAAAATGTTTTTTTTTTTCTGAAAACAAGAAAATAATGTTTACTTGTCTAGAAAATCCTTCTGGATTTAAGAATTTTGAGATATTTTGGCTGGAAACAAGACAAAAATCTAAGTAAGTGTAGTAAATGAAGTGAATTTGTTTAGATTGCATCATCTGATGCTGTTTATTCCCACATATTTATATTTTCATCTGGAATAGTTGTGTAAAAATTCTCTAAAATATGCTAAACTGTCTTTTTTTTTCTTGATTTCTCATGAATACAGTGAAAAATACATTTTCACTCAGAAATTGCTAATAATAATTACAAAGAATTGTCAAGTTGCATTGAATTAAGCACGAAATTATGTAAAATAGTTGTGTAAAAATGCTTAATAATATGCTAAACTTTGTCTTTTTTATTATTTGTTTCTAATTGCACATTGATCTTGATTAAATATTTCTTATAAATACACTGAAAAATTAATTTTCACTCAGAAATTGCTAATAACAATCACAAAGAATTGTCAAGTTGCATTGGATCAAACATGAAATTTTAAATCAAATTTTAAATTTCCAAAATTGGTTGCCTGACAAAATGTTGTTGTTTTTTTCTGAAAACAAGAAAATAATGTTTACTTCTCTAAAAAAATCCTTCTGGATTTAAGAATTTTGAGATATTTTGGCTGAAACAAGACAAAAAATCTAAGTAAGTGTAGTAAATGAAGTGAATTTGTTTAGATTGCATCATCTGATGCTGTTTATTCCCATATATTTATATTTTCATCTGGAATAGTTGTGTAAAAATTCTCAAAAATATGCTAAAGTTTGTCTTTTTATTACTTGTTTCTAATTGCACATTTTGATTTCTCATAAATACACTGAAAAATCAATTTTCGCTCAGAAATTGCTCATAATAATTACAAAGAATTGTCAAGTTGCATTGAATTAGGCATGAAATTTTAAAGCAGAAAGACTGAAATAGTATTTTTTTTTTTTTTGTTTAAACGTCCTCCAATAATCGTTGAATTTTTGTGTATTTGCTTTTCCTCATTTTCCACCTTTTTAAGCGGGGCTTACAAACGTGTGCATTGACTGTACATATTAATTATATATCATTTTCTCACCTCAGTGACCCAAATAAAGTACTTAGAAGCCTATTTTGTTGCCTGACAAAATGCATTTTTTTCTGAAAACAAGAAAATAATGTTTACTTCTCTAGAAAATCCTTCTGGATTTAAGATTTTTTAGATATTTTGGCTGGAAACAAGACAAAAAAATCTAAGTAAGTGTAATAAATGAAGTGAATTTGTTTCGATTGCATCATCTGATGCTGTTTATTCCCATATATTTATATTTTCATCTGGAATAGTTGAGTAAAAATTCTCAAAAATATGCTAAACTGTCTTTTTTTTTCTTGATTTCTCATGAATACAGTGGAAAATACATTTTCACTCAGAAATTGCTAATAATAATTACAAAGAATTGTCAAGTTGCATTGGATCAAACATGAAATTTTAAATCAAATTTTAAATTTTAAATTTCCAAAATTGGTTGCCTGACAAAATGTTTTTTTTTTTTTTCTGAAAACAAGAAAATAATGTTTACTTGTCTAGAAAATCCTTCTGGATTTAAGAATTTTGAGATATTTTGGCTGGAAACAAGACAAAAAATCTAAGAAAGTGTAGTAAATGAAGTGAATTTGTTTAGATTGAATCTTCTGATGCTGTTTATTCCCATATATTTATATTTTCATCTGGAATAGTTGTGTAAAAATTCTCAAAAATATGCTAAACTGTCTTTTTTTTCTTGATTTCTCATGAATACAGTGGAAAATACATTTTAACTCAGAAATTGCTAATAATAATTACAAAGAATTGTCAAGTTGCATTGGATCAAACATGAAATTTTAAATCAAATTTTAAATTTTAAATTTCCAAAATTGGTTGCCTGACAAAATGTTTTTTTTTTTTCTGAAAACAAGAAAATAATGTTTACTTGTCTAAAAAATCCTTCTGGATTTAAGAATTTTGAGATATTTTGGCTGGAAACAAGACAAAAAATCTAAGTAAGTGTAGTAAATGAAGTGAATTTGTTTAGATTGCATCATCTGATGCTGTTTATTCCCATATATTTATATTTTCATCTGGAATAGTTGTGTAAAAATTCTCAAAAATATGCTAAACTGTCTTTTTTTTTCTTGATTTCTCATGAATACAGTGAAAAATACATTTTCACTCAGAAATTGCTAATAATAATTACAAAGAATTGTCAAGTTGCATTGAATTAAGCATGAAATTATGTAAAATAGTTGTGTAAAAATGCTTAATAATATGCTAAACTTTGTCTTTTTTATGATTTGTTTCTAATTGCACATTGATCTTGATTAAGTATTTCCTATAAATACACTGAAAAATTAATTTTCACTCAGAAATTGCTAATACTAATCACAAAGAATTGTCAAGTTGCATTGGATCAAACATGAAATTTTAAATCAAATTTTAAATTTTAAATTTCCAAAATTGGTTGCCTGACAAAATGTTTTTTTTTTTTTTTCTGAAAACAAGAAAATAATGTTTACTTGTCTAGAAAATCCTTCTGGATTTAAGAATTTTGAGATATTTTGGCTGGAAACAAGACAAAAAATCTAAGAAAGTGTAGTAAATGAAGTGAATTTGTTTAGATTGAATCTTCTGATGCTGTTTATTCCCATATATTTATATTTTCATCTGGAATAGTTGTGTAAAAATTCTCAAAAATATGCTAAACTGTCTTTTTTTTCTTGATTTCTCATGAATACAGTGGAAAATACATTTTAACTCAGAAATTGCTAATAATAATTACAAAGAATTGTCAAGTTGCATTGGATCAAACATGAAATTTTAAATCAAATTTTAAATTTTAAATTTCCAAAATTGGTTGCCTGACAAAATGTTTTTTTTTTTTCTGAAAACAAGAAAATAATGTTTACTTGTCTAAAAAATCCTTCTGGATTTAAGAATTTTGAGATATTTTGGCTGGAAACAAGACAAAAAATCTAAGTAAGTGTAGTAAATGAAGTGAATTTGTTTAGATTGCATCATCTGATGCTGTTTATTCCCATATATTTATTTTTCATCTGGAATAGTTGTGTAAAAATTCTCAAAAATATGCTAAACTGTCTTTTTTTTTTCTTGATTTCTCATGAATACAGTGAAAAATACATTTTCACTCAGAAATTGCTAATAATAATTACAAAGAATTGTCAAGTTGCATTGAATTAAGCATGAAATTATGTAAAATAGTTGTGTAAAAATGCTTAATAATATGCTAAACTTTGTCTTTTTTATGATTTGTTTCTAATTGCACATTGATCTTGATTAAGTATTTCCTATAAATACACTGAAAAATTAATTTTCACTCAGAAATTGCTAATACTAATCACAAAGAATTGTCAAGTTGCATTGGATCAAACATGAAATTTTAAATCAAATTTTAAATTTTAAATTTCCAAAATTGGTTGCCTGACAAAATGCTTTTTTTTTCTGAAAACAAGAAAATAATATTTACTTGTCTAGAAAATCCTTCTGGATTTAAGAATTTTGAGATATTTTGGCTGGAAACAAGACAAAAAAATCTAAGTAAGTGTAGTAACTGAAGTGAATTTGTTTAGATTGCATCATCTGATGCTGTTTATTCCCATATATTTATATTTTCATCTGGAATAGTTGTGTAAAAATTCTCAAAAATATGCTAAAGTTTGTCTTTTTATTACTTGTTTCTAATTGCACATTTTGATTTCTCATAAATACACTGAAAAATCAATTTTCGCTCAGAAATTGCTCATAATAATTACAAAGAATTGTCAAGTTGCATTGAATTAGGCATGAAATTTTAAAGCAGAAAGACTGAAATAGTTTTTTTTTTGTTTAAACGTCCTCCAATAATCGTTGAATTTTTGTGTATTTGCTTTTCCTCATTTTCCACCTTTGTAAGCGGGGCTTATAAACGTGTGCATTGACTGTACATATTAATTATATATCATTTTCTCACCTCAGTGACCCAAATAAAGTACTTAGAAGCCTATTTGGTTGCCTGACAAAATGCATTTTTTTCTGAAAACAAGAAAATAATGTTTACTTCTCTAGAAAATCCTTCTGGATTTAAGAATTTTGAGATATTTTGGCTGGAAACAAGACAAAAAATCTAAGTAAGTGTAGTAACTGAAGTGAATCTGTTTAGATTGCATCATCTGACACTGTTTATTCTCATATATTTATATTTTCATCTGGAATAGTTGAGTAAAAATTCGCAGAAATCTGCAAGACTTTGTCAATTTATTATTTGTTTCTAATTGCATATAGATCTTGATGAAGTATTTCTCATAAATACACAAAAAAATCAATTTTCACTCAGAAATTGCTCATAAGAATTAAAGAATTGTCAAGTTGCATTGAATTAAGCACGAAATTATGTAAAATAGTTGTGTAAAAATGCTTAATAATATGCTAAACTTTGTCTTTTTTATTATTTGTTTCTCATTGCACATTGATCTTGATTAAGTATTTCTTATAAATACACTGAAAAATTAATTTTCACTCAGAAATTGCTAATAATAATCACAAAGAATTGTCAAGTTGCATTGGATCAAACATGAAATTTTAAATCAAATTTTAAATTTTAAATTTCCAAAATTGGTTGCCTGACAAAATGTTTTTTTTTTTCTGAAAACAAGAAAATAATGTTTACTTGTCTAGAAAATCCTTCTGGATTTAAGAATTTTGAGATATTTTGGCTGGAAACAAGACAAAAATCTAAGTAAGTGTAGTAAATGAAGTGAATTTGTTTAGATTGCATCATCTGATGCTGTTTATTCCCACATATTTATATTTTCATCTGGAATAGTTGTGTAAAAATTCTCTAAAATATGCTAAACTGTCTTTTTTTTTCTTGATTTCTCATGAATACAGTGAAAAATACATTTTCACTCAGAAATTGCTAATAATAATTACAAAGAATTGTCAAGTTGCATTGAATTAAGCACGAAATTATGTAAAATAGTTGTGTAAAAATGCTTAATAATATGCTAAACTTTGTCTTTTTTATTATTTGTTTCTAATTGCACATTGATCTTGATTAAATATTTCTTATAAATACACTGAAAAATTAATTTTCACTCAGAAATTGCTAATAACAATCACAAAGAATTGTCAAGTTGCATTGGATCAAACATGAAATTTTAAATCAAATTTTAAATTTCCAAAATTGGTTGCCTGACAAAATGTTGTTGTTTTTTTCTGAAAACAAGAAAATAATGTTTACTTCTCTAAAAAAATCCTTCTGGATTTAAGAATTTTGAGATATTTTGGCTGAAACAAGACAAAAAATCTAAGTAAGTGTAGTAAATGAAGTGAATTTGTTTAGATTGCATCATCTGATGCTGTTTATTCCCATATATTTATATTTTCATCTGGAATAGTTGTGTAAAAATTCTCAAAAATATGCTAAAGTTTGTCTTTTTATTACTTGTTTCTAATTGCACATTTTGATTTCTCATAAATACACTGAAAAATCAATTTTCGCTCAGAAATTGCTCATAATAATTACAAAGAATTGTCAAGTTGCATTGAATTAGGCATGAAATTTTAAAGCAGAAAGACTGAAATAGTATTTTTTTTTTTTTGTTTAAACGTCCTCCAATAATCGTTGAATTTTTGTGTATTTGCTTTTCCTCATTTTCCACCTTTTTAAGCGGGGCTTACAAACGTGTGCATTGACTGTACATATTAATTATATATCATTTTCTCACCTCAGTGACCCAAATAAAGTACTTAGAAGCCTATTTTGTTGCCTGACAAAATGCATTTTTTTCTGAAAACAAGAAAATAATGTTTACTTCTCTAGAAAATCCTTCTGGATTTAAGATTTTTTAGATATTTTGGCTGGAAACAAGACAAAAAAATCTAAGTAAGTGTAATAAATGAAGTGAATTTGTTTCGATTGCATCATCTGATGCTGTTTATTCCCATATATTTATATTTTCATCTGGAATAGTTGAGTAAAAATTCTCAAAAATATGCTAAACTGTCTTTTTTTTTCTTGATTTCTCATGAATACAGTGGAAAATACATTTTCACTCAGAAATTGCTAATAATAATTACAAAGAATTGTCAAGTTGCATTGGATCAAACATGAAATTTTAAATCAAATTTTAAATTTTAAATTTCCAAAATTGGTTGCCTGACAAAATGTTTTTTTTTTTTTTCTGAAAACAAGAAAATAATGTTTACTTGTCTAGAAAATCCTTCTGGATTTAAGAATTTTGAGATATTTTGGCTGGAAACAAGACAAAAAATCTAAGAAAGTGTAGTAAATGAAGTGAATTTGTTTAGATTGAATCTTCTGATGCTGTTTATTCCCATATATTTATATTTTCATCTGGAATAGTTGTGTAAAAATTCTCAAAAATATGCTAAACTGTCTTTTTTTTCTTGATTTCTCATGAATACAGTGGAAAATACATTTTAACTCAGAAATTGCTAATAATAATTACAAAGAATTGTCAAGTTGCATTGGATCAAACATGAAATTTTAAATCAAATTTTAAATTTTAAATTTCCAAAATTGGTTGCCTGACAAAATGTTTTTTTTTTTTCTGAAAACAAGAAAATAATGTTTACTTGTCTAAAAAATCCTTCTGGATTTAAGAATTTTGAGATATTTTGGCTGGAAACAAGACAAAAAATCTAAGTAAGTGTAGTAAATGAAGTGAATTTGTTTAGATTGCATCATCTGATGCTGTTTATTCCCATATATTTATATTTTCATCTGGAATAGTTGTGTAAAAATTCTCAAAAATATGCTAAACTGTCTTTTTTTTTTCTTGATTTCTCATGAATACAGTGAAAAATACATTTTCACTCAGAAATTGCTAATAATAATTACAAAGAATTGTCAAGTTGCATTGAATTAAGCATGAAATTATGTAAAATAGTTGTGTAAAAATGCTTAATAATATGCTAAACTTTGTCTTTTTTATGATTTGTTTCTAATTGCACATTGATCTTGATTAAGTATTTCCTATAAATACACTGAAAAATTAATTTTCACTCAGAAATTGCTAATACTAATCACAAAGAATTGTCAAGTTGCATTGGATCAAACATGAAATTTTAAATCAAATTTTAAATTTTAAATTTCCAAAATTGGTTGCCTGACAAAATGCTTTTTTTTCTGAAAACAAGAAAATAATATTTACTTGTCTAGAAAATCCTTCTGGATTTAAGAATTTTGAGATATTTTGGCTGGAAACAAGACAAAAAATCTAAGTAAGTGTAGTAAATGAAGTGAATTTGTTTAGATTGCATCATCTGATGCTGTTTATTCCCATATATTTATATTTTCATCTGGAATAGTTGGTAAAAATTCTCAAAAATATGCTAAAGTTTGTCTTTTTATTACTTGTTTCTAATTGCACATTTTGATTTCTCATAAATACACTGAAAAATCAATTTTCGCTCAGAAATTGCTCATAATAATTACAAAGAATTGTCAAGTTGCATTGAATTAGGCATGAAATTTTAAAGCAGAAAGACTGAAATAGTTTTTTTTTTTGTTTAAACGTCCTCCAATAATCGTTGAATTTTTGTGTATTTGCTTTTCCTCATTTTCCACCTTGTAAGCGGGGCTTATAAACGTGTGCATTGACTGTACATATTAATTATATATCATTTTCTCACCTCAGTGACCCAAATAAAGTACTTAGAAGCCTATTTGGTTGCCTGACAAAATGCATTTTTTTCTGAAAACAAGAAAATAATGTTTACTTCTCTAGAAAATCCTTCTGGATTTAAGAATTTTGAGATATTTTGGCTGGAAACAAGACAAAAAATCTAAGTAAGTGTAGTAACTGAAGTGAATCTGTTTAGATTGCATCATCTGACACTGTTTATTCTCATATATTTATATTTTCATCTGGAATAGTTGAGTAAAAATTCGCAGAAATCTGCAAGACTTTGTCAATTTATTATTTGTTTCTAATTGCATATAGATCTTGATGAAGTATTTCTCATAAATACACAAAAAAATCAATTTTCACTCAGAAATTGCTCATAAGAATTAAAGAATTGTCAAGTTGCATTGAATTAAGCACGAAATTATGTAAAATAGTTGTGTAAAAATGCTTAATAATATGCTAAACTTTGTCTTTTTTTATTATTTGTTTCTCATTGCACATTGATCTTGATTAAGTATTTCTTATAAATACACTGAAAAATTAATTTTCACTCAGAAATTGCTAATAATAATCACAAAGAATTGTCAAGTTGCATTGGATCAAACATGAAATTTTAAATCAAATTTTAAATTTCCAAAATTGGTTGCCTGACAAAATGTTGTTGTTTTTTTCTGAAAACAAGAAAATAATGTTTACTTCTCTAAAAAAATCCTTCTGGATTTAAGAATTTTGAGATATTTTGGCTGAAACAAGACAAAAAATCTAAGTAAGTGTAGTAAATGAAGTGAATTTGTTGATTGTCATCTGATGCTGTTTATTCCCATATATTTATATTTTCATCTGGAATAGTTGTGTAAAAATTCTCAAAAATATGCTAAAGTTTGTCTTTTTATTACTTGTTTCTAATTGCACATTTTGATTTCTCATAAATACACTGAAAAATCAATTTTCGCTCAGAAATTGCTCATAATAATTACAAAGAATTGTCAAGTTGCATTGAATTAGGCATGAAATTTTAAAGCAGAAAGACTGAAATAGTATTTTTTTTTTTTTGTTTAAACGTCCTCCAATAATCGTTGAATTTTTGTGTATTTGCTTTTCCTCATTTTCACCTTTTTAAGCGGGCTTACAAACGTGTGCATTGACTGTACATATTATTATATATCATTTTCTCACCTCAGTGACCCAAATAAAGTACTTAGAAGCCTATTTTGTTGCCTGACAAAATGCATTTTTTTTCTGAAAACAAGAAAATAATGTTTACTTCTCTAGAAAATCCTTTCTGGATTTAAGATTTTTTAGATATTTTGGCTGGAAACAAGACAAAAAAATCTAAGTAAGTGTAATAAATGAAGTGAATTTGTTTCGATTGCATCATCTGATGCTGTTTATTCCCATATATTTATATTTTCATCTGGAATAGTTGAGTAAAAATTCTCAAAAATATGCTAAACTGTCTTTTTTTTTCTTGATTTCTCATGAATACAGTGGAAAATACATTTTCACTCAGAAATTGCTAATAATAATTACAAAGAATTGTCAAGTTGCATTGGATCAAACATGAAATTTTAAATCAAATTTAAATTTAAATTTCCAAAATGGTTGCCTGACAAAATGTTTTTTTTTTTTTTTTCTGAAAACAAGAAATAATGTTTACTTGTCTAGAAAATCCTTCTCTGGATTTAAGAATTTTGAGATATTTTGGCTGGAACAAGACAAAAAATCTAAGAAAGTGTAGTAAATGAAGTGAATTTGTTTAGATTGAATCTTCTGATGCTGTTTATTCCCATATATTTATATTTTCATCTGGAATAGTTGTGTAAAAATTCTCAAAATATGCTAAACTGTCTTTTTTTCTTGATTTCTCATGAATACAGTGGAAAATACATTTTAACTCAGAAATTGCTAATAATAATTACAAAGAATTGTCAAGTTGCATTGGATCAAACATGAAATTTTAAATCAAATTTTAAATTTTAAATTTCCAAAATTGGTTGCCTGACAAAATGTTTTTTTTTTTTTTCTGAAAACAAGAAAATAATGTTTACTTGTCTAAAAAATCCTTCTGGATTTAAGAATTTTGAGATATTTTGGCTGGAAACAAGACAAAAAATCTAAGTAAGTGTAGTAAATGAAGTGAATTTGTTTAGATTGCATCATCTGATGCTGTTTATTCCCATATATTTATATTTTCATCTGGAATAGTTGTGTAAAAATTCTCAAAAATATGCTAAACTGTCTTTTTTTTTCTTGATTTCTCATGAATACAGTGAAAAATACATTTTCACTCAGAAATTGCTAATAATAATTACAAAGAATTGTCAAGTTGCATTGAATTAAGCATGAAATTATGTCAAAATAGTTGTGTAAAATGCTTAATAATATGCTAAACTTTGTCTTTTTTATGATTTGTTTCTAATTGCACATTGATCTTGATTAAGTATTTCCTATAAATACACTGAAAAATTAATTTTCACTCAGAAATTGCTAATACTAATCACAAAGAATTGTCAAGTTGCATTGGATCAAACATGAAATTTTAAATCAAATTTTAAATTTTAAATTTCCAAAATTGGTTGCCTGACAAAATGCTTTTTTTTTCTGAAAACAAGAAATAATATTTACTTGTCTAGAAAATCCTTCTGGATTTAAGAATTTTGAGATATTTTGGCTGGAAACAAGACAAAAAATCTAAGTAAGTGTAGTAACTGAAGTGAATTTGTTTAGATTGCATCATCTGATGCTGTTTATTCCCATATATTTATATTTTCATCTGGAATAGTTGTGTAAAAATTCTCAAAAATATGCTAAAGTTTGTCTTTTTATTACTTGTTTCTAATTGCACATTTTGATTTCTCATAAATACACTGAAAAATCAATTTTCGCTCAGAAATTGCTCATAATAATTACAAAGAATTGTCAAGTTGCATTGAATTAGGCATGAAATTTTAAAGCAGAAAGACTGAAATAGTTTTTTTTTTGTTTAAACGTCCTCCAATAATCGTTGAATTTTTGTGTATTTGCTTTTCCTCATTTTCCACCTTTGTAAGCGGGGCTTATAAACGTGTGCATTGACTGTACATATTAATTATATATCATTTTCTCACCTCAGTGACCCAAATAAAGTACTTAGAAGCCTATTTGGTTGCCTGACAAAATGCATTTTTTTCTGAAAACAAGAAAATAATGTTTACTTCTCTAGAAAATCCTTCTGGATTAAGAATTTTGAGATATTTTGGCTGGGAACAAGACAAAAAATCTAAGTAAGTGTAGTAACTGAAGTGAATCTGTTTAGATTGCATCATCTGACACTGTTTATTTCTATATTTATATTTTCATCTGGAATAGTTGAGTAAAAATTCGCAGAAATCTGCAAGACTTTGTCAATTTATTATTTGTTTCTAATTGCATATAGATCTTGATGAAGTATTTCTCATAAATACACAAAAAAAATCAATTTTCACTCAGAAATTGCTCATAAGAATTAAAGAATTGTCAAGTTGCATTGAATTAAGCACGAAATTATGTAAAATAGTTGTGTAAAAATGCTTAATAATATGCTAAACTTTGTCTTTTTTATTATTTGTTTCTCATTGCACATTGATCTTGATTAAGTATTTCTTATAAATACACTGAAAAATTAATTTTCACTCAGAAATTGCTAATAATAATCACAAAGAATTGTCAAGTTGCATTGGATCAAACATGAAATTTTAAATCAAATTTTAAATTTTAAATTTCCAAAATTGGTTGCCTGACAAAATGTTTTTTTTTTTCTGAAAACAAGAAAATAATGTTTACTTGTCTAGAAAATCCTTCTGGATTTAAGAATTTTGAGATATTTTGCTGGAAACAAGACAAAAATCTAAGTAAGTGTAGTAAATGAAGTGAATTTGTTTAGATTGCATCATCTGATGCTGTTTATTCCCACATATTTATATTTTCATCTGGAATAGTTGTGTAAAAATTCTCTAAAATATGCTAAACTGTCTTTTTTTTTTCTTGATTTCTCATGAATACAGTGAAAATACATTTTCACTCAGAAATTGCTAATAATAATTACAAAGAATTGTCAAGTTGCATTGAATTAAGCACGAAATTATGTAAAATAGTTGTGTAAAATGCTTAATAATATGCTAAACTTTGTCTTTTTTATTATTTGTTTCTATTGCACATTGATCTTGATTAAATATTTCTTATAAATACACTGAAAAATTAATTTTCACTCAGAAATTGCTAATAACAATCACAAAGAATTGTCAAGTTGCATTGGATCAAACATGAAATTTTAAATCAAATTTTAAATTTCCAAAATTGGTTGCCTGACAAATGTTGTTGTTTTTTTCTGAAAACAAGAAAATAATGTTTACTTCTCTAAAAAAATCCTTCTGGATTTAAGAATTTTGAGATATTTTGGCTGAAACAAGACAAAAAATCTAAGTAAGTGTAGTAAATGAAGTGAATTTAGTTTAGATTGCATCATCTGATGCTGTTTATTCCCATATATTTATATTTCATCTGGAATAGTTGTGTAAAAAATTCTCAAAAATATGCTAAAGTTTGTCTTTTTATTACTTGTTTCTAATTGCACATTTTGATTTCTCATAAATACACTGAAAAATCAATTTTCGCTCAGAAATTGCTCATAATAATTACAAAGAATTGTCAAGTTGCATTGAATTAGGCATGAAATTTTAAAGCAGAAAGACTGAAATAGTATTTTTTTTTTTTTTGTTTAAACGTCCTCCAATAATCGTTGAATTTTTGTGTATTTGCTTTTCCTCATTTTCCACCTTTTTAAGCGGGCTTACAAACGTGTGCATTGACTGTACATATTAATTATATATCATTTTCTCACCTCAGTGACCCAAATAAAGTACTTAGAAGCCTATTTTGTTGCCTGACAAAATGCATTTTTTTCTGAAAACAAGAAAATAATGTTTACTTCTCTAGAAAATCCTTCTGGATTTAAGATTTTTTTAGATATTTTGGCTGGAAACAAGACAAAAAAATCTAAGTAAGTGTAATAAATGAAGTGAATTTGTTTCGATTGCATCATCTGATGCTGTTTATTCCCATATATTTATATTTTCATCTGGAATAGTTGAGTAAAAATTCTCAAAAATATGCTAAACTGTCTTTTTTTTTCTTGATTTCTCATGAATACAGTGGAAAATACATTTTCACTCAGAAATTGCTAATAATAATTACAAAGAATTGTCAAGCTTGCATGGATCAAACATGAAATTTTAAATCAAATTTTAAATTTTAAATTTCCAAAATTGGTTGCCTGACAAAATGTTTTTTTTTTTTTTTTCTGAAAACAAGAAAATAATGTTTACTTGTCTAGAAAATCCTTCTGGATTTAAGAATTTTGAGATATTTTGGCTGGAAACAAGACAAAAAATCTAAGAAAGTGTAGTAAATGAAGTGAATTTGTTTAGATTGAATCTTCTGATGCTGTTTATTCCCCATATATTTATATTTTCATCTGGAATAGTTGTGTAAAAATTCTCAAAAATATGCTAAACTGTCTTTTTTTTCTTGATTTCTCATGAATACAGTGGAAAATACATTTTAACTCAGAAATTGCTAATAATAATTACAAAAGAATTGTCAAGTTGCATTGGATCAAACATGAAATTTTAAATCAAATTTTAAATTTTAAATTTCCAAAATTGGTTGCCTGACAAAATGTTTTCTGAAAACAAGAAAATAATGTTTACTTGTCTAAAAAATCCTTCTGGATTTAAGAATTTTGAGATATTTTGGCTGGAAACAAGACAAAAAATCTAAGTAAGTGTAGTAAATGAAGTGAATTTGTTTAGATTGCATCATCTGATGCTGTTTATTCCCATATATTTATATTTTCATCTGGAATAGTTGTGTAAAAATTCTCAAAAATATGCTAAACTGTCTTTTTTTTTCTTGATTTCTCATGAATACAGTGAAAAATACATTTTCACTCAGAAATTGCTAATAATAATTACAAAGAATTGTCAAGTTGCATTGAATTAAGCATGAAATTATGTAAAATAGTTGTGTAAAAATGCTTAATAATATGCTAAACTTTGTCTTTTTTATGATTTGTTTCTAATTGCACATTGATCTTGATTAAGTATTTCCTATAAATACACTGAAAAATTAATTTTCACTCAGAAATTGCTAATACTAATCACAAAGAATTGTCAAGTTGCATTGGATCAAACATGAAATTTTAAATCAAATTTTAAATTTTAAATTTCCAAAATTGGTTGCCTGACAAAATGCTTTTTTTCTGAAAACAAGAAAATAATATTTACTTGTCTAGAAAATCCTTCTGGATTTAAGAATTTTGAGATATTTTGGCTGGAAACAAGACAAAAAAATCTAAGTAAGTGTAGTAAATGAAGTGAATTTGTTTAGATTGCATCATCTGATGCTGTTTATTCCCATATATTTATATTTTCATCTGGAATAGTTGTGTAAAAATTCTCAAAAATATGCTAAAGTTTGTCTTTTTATTACTTGTTTCTAATTGCACATTTTGATTTCTCATAAATACACTGAAAAATCAATTTTCGCTCAGAAATTGCTCATAATAATTACAAAGAATTGTCAAGTTGCATTGAATTAGGCATGAAATTTTAAAGCAGAAAGACTGAAATAGTTTTTTTTTTTTGTTTAAACGTCCTCCAATAATCGTTGAATTTTTGTGTATTTGCTTTTCCTCATTTTCCACCTTTGTAAGCGGGGCTTATAAACGTGTGCATTGACTGTACATATTAATTATATATCATTTTCTCACCTCAGTGACCCAAATAAAGTACTTAGAAGCCTATTTGGTTGCCTGACAAAATGCATTTTTTTCTGAAAACAAGAAAATAATGTTTACTTCTCTAGAAAATCCTTCTGGATTTAAGAATTTTGAGATATTTTGGCTGGAAACAAGACAAAAAATCTAAGTAAGTGTAGTAACTGAAGTGAATCTGTTTAGATTGCATCATCTGACACTGTTTATTCTCATATATTTATATTTTCATCTGGAATAGTTGAGTAAAAATTCGCAGAAATCTGCAAGACTTTGTCAATTTATTATTTGTTTCTAATTGCATATAGATCTTGATGAAGTATTTCTCATAAATACACAAAAAAATCAATTTTCACTCAGAAATTGCTCATAAGAATTAAAGAATTGTCAAGTTGCATTGAATTAAGCACGAAATTATGTAAAATAGTTGTGTAAAAATGCTTAATAATATGCTAAACTTTGTCTTTTTTATTATTTGTTTCTCATTGCACATTGATCTTGATTAAGTATTTCTTATAAATACACTGAAAAATTAATTTTCACTCAGAAATTGCTAATAATAATCACAAAGAATTGTCAAGTTGCATTGGATCAAACATGAAATTTTAAATCAAATTTTAAATTTCCAAAATTGGTTGCCTGACAAAATGTTGTTGTTTTTTTCTGAAAACAAGAAAATAATGTTTACTTCTCTAAAAAAATCCTTCTGGATTTAAGAATTTTGAGATATTTTGGCTGAAACAAGACAAAAAATCTAAGTAAGTGTAGTAAATGAAGTGAATTTGTTTAGATTGCATCATCTGATGCTGTTTATTCCCATATATTTATATTTTCATCTGGAATAGTTGTGTAAAAATTCTCAAAAATATGCTAAAGTTTGTCTTTTTATTACTTGTTTCTAATTGCACATTTTGATTTCTCATAAATACACTGAAAAATCAATTTTCGCTCAGAAATTGCTCATAATAATTACAAAGAATTGTCAAGTTGCATTGAATTAGGCATGAAATTTTAAAGCAGAAAGACTGAAATAGTATTTTTTTTTTTTTTGTTTAAACGTCCTCCAATAATCGTTGAATTTTTGTGTATTTGCTTTTCCTCATTTTCCACCTTTTTAAGCGGGGCTTACAAACGTGTGCATTGACTGTACATATTAATTATATATCATTTTCTCACCTCAGTGACCCAAATAAAGTACTTAGAAGCCTATTTTGTTGCCTGACAAAATGCATTTTTTTCTGAAAACAAGAAAATAATGTTTACTTCTCTAGAAAATCCTTCTGGATTTAAGATTTTTTAGATATTTTGGCTGGAAACAAGACAAAAAAATCTAAGTAAGTGTAATAAATGAAGTGAATTTGTTTCGATTGCATCATCTGATGCTGTTTATTCCCATATATTTATATTTTCATCTGGAATAGTTGAGTAAAAATTCTCAAAAATATGCTAAACTGTCTTTTTTTTTCTTGATTTCTCATGAATACAGTGGAAAATACATTTTCACTCAGAAATTGCTAATAATAATTACAAAGAATTGTCAAGTTGCATTGGATCAAACATGAAATTTTAAATCAAATTTTAAATTTTAAATTTCCAAAATTGGTTGCCTGACAAAATGTTTTTTTTTTTTTTTCTGAAAACAAGAAAATAATGTTTACTTGTCTAGAAAATCCTTCTGGATTTAAGAATTTTGAGATATTTTGGCTGGAAACAAGACAAAAAATCTAAGAAAGTGTAGTAAATGAAGTGAATTTGTTTAGATTGAATCTTCTGATGCTGTTTATTCCCATATATTTATATTTTCATCTGGAATAGTTGTGTAAAAATTCTCAAAAATATGCTAAACTGTCTTTTTTTTCTTGATTTCTCATGAATACAGTGGAAAATACATTTTAACTCAGAAATTGCTAATAATAATTACAAAGAATTGTCAAGTTGCATTGGATCAAACATGAAATTTTAAATCAAATTTTAAATTTTAAATTTCCAAAATTGGTTGCCTGACAAAATGTTTTTTTTTTTTCTGAAAACAAGAAAATAATGTTTACTTGTCTAAAAAATCCTTCTGGATTTAAGAATTTTGAGATATTTTGGCTGGAAACAAGACAAAAAATCTAAGTAAGTGTAGTAAATGAAGTGAATTTGTTTAGATTGCATCATCTGATGCTGTTTATTCCCATATATTTATATTTTCATCTGGAATAGTTGTGTAAAAATTCTCAAAAATATGCTAAACTGTCTTTTTTTTTCTTGATTTCTCATGAATACAGTGAAAAATACATTTTCACTCAGAAATTGCTAATAATAATTACAAAGAATTGTCAAGTTGCATTGAATTAAGCATGAAATTATGTAAAATAGTTGTGTAAAAATGCTTAATAATATGCTAAACTTTGTCTTTTTTATGATTTGTTTCTAATTGCACATTGATCTTGATTAAGTATTTCCTATAAATACACTGAAAAATTAATTTTCACTCAGAAATTGCTAATACTAATCACAAAGAATTGTCAAGTTGCATTGGATCAAACATGAAATTTTAAATCAAATTTTAAATTTTAAATTTCCAAAATTGGTTGCCTGACAAAATGCTTTTTTTTCTGAAAACAAGAAAATAATATTTACTTGTCTAGAAAATCCTTCTGGATTTAAGAATTTTGAGATATTTTGGCTGGAAACAAGACAAAAAAATCTAAGTAAGTGTAGTAAATGAAGTGAATTTGTTTAGATTGCATCATCTGATGCTGTTTATTCCCATATATTTATATTTTCATCTGGAATAGTTGTGTAAAAATTCTCAAAAATATGCTAAAGTTTGTCTTTTTATTACTTGTTTCTAATTGCACATTTTGATTTCTCATAAATACACTGAAAAATCAATTTTCGCTCAGAAATTGCTCATAATAATTACAAAGAATTGTCAAGTTGCATTGAATTAGGCATGAAATTTTAAAGCAGAAAGACTGAAATAGTTTTTTTTTTTGTTTAAACGTCCTCCAATAATCGTTGAATTTTTGTGTATTTGCTTTTCCTCATTTTCCACCTTTGTAAGCGGGGCTTATAAACGTGTGCATTGACTGTACATATTAATTATATATCATTTTCTCACCTCAGTGACCCAAATAAAGTACTTAGAAGCCTATTTGGTTGCCTGACAAAATGCATTTTTTTCTGAAAACAAGAAAATAATGTTTACTTCTCTAGAAAATCCTTCTGGATTTAAGAATTTTGAGATATTTTGGCTGGAAACAAGACAAAAAATCTAAGTAAGTGTAGTAACTGAAGTGAATCTGTTTAGATTGCATCATCTGACACTGTTTATTCTCATATATTTATATTTTCATCTGGAATAGTTGAGTAAAAATTCGCAGAAATCTGCAAGACTTTGTCAATTTATTATTTGTTTCTAATTGCATATAGATCTTGATGAAGTATTTCTCATAAATACACAAAAAAATCAATTTTCACTCAGAAATTGCTCATAAGAATTAAAGAATTGTCAAGTTGCATTGAATTAAGCACGAAATTATGTAAAATAGTTGTGTAAAAATGCTTAATAATATGCTAAACTTTGTCTTTTTTATTATTTGTTTCTCATTGCACATTGATCTTGATTAAGTATTTCTTATAAATACACTGAAAAATTAATTTTCACTCAGAAATTGCTAATAATAATCACAAAGAATTGTCAAGTTGCATTGGATCAAACATGAAATTTTAAATCAAATTTTAAATTTCCAAAATTGGTTGCCTGACAAAATGTTGTTGTTTTTTTCTGAAAACAAGAAAATAATGTTTACTTCTCTAAAAAAATCCTTCTGGATTTAAGAATTTTGAGATATTTTGGCTGAAACAAGACAAAAAATCTAAGTAAGTGTAGTAAATGAAGTGAATTTGTTTAGATTGCATCATCTGATGCTGTTTATTCCCATATATTTATATTTTCATCTGGAATAGTTGTGTAAAAATTCTCAAAAATATGCTAAAGTTTGTCTTTTTATTACTTGTTTCTAATTGCACATTTTGATTTCTCATAAATACACTGAAAAATCAATTTTCGCTCAGAAATTGCTCATAATAATTACAAAGAATTGTCAAGTTGCATTGAATTAGGCATGAAATTTTAAAGCAGAAAGACTGAAATAGTATTTTTTTTTTTTTTGTTTAAACGTCCTCCAATAATCGTTGAATTTTTGTGTATTTGCTTTTCCTCATTTTCCACCTTTTTAAGCGGGGCTTACAAACGTGTGCATTGACTGTACATATTAATTATATATCATTTTCTCACCTCAGTGACCCAAATAAAGTACTTAGAAGCCTATTTTGTTGCCTGACAAAATGCATTTTTTTCTGAAAACAAGAAAATAATGTTTACTTCTCTAGAAAATCCTTCTGGATTTAAGATTTTTTAGATATTTTGGCTGGAAACAAGACAAAAAAATCTAAGTAAGTGTAATAAATGAAGTGAATTTGTTTCGATTGCATCATCTGATGCTGTTTATTCCCATATATTTATATTTTCATCTGGAATAGTTGAGTAAAAATTCTCAAAAATATGCTAAACTGTCTTTTTTTTTCTTGATTTCTCATGAATACAGTGGAAAATACATTTTCACTCAGAAATTGCTAATAATAATTACAAAGAATTGTCAAGTTGCATTGGATCAAACATGAAATTTTAAATCAAATTTTAAATTTTAAATTTCCAAAATTGGTTGCCTGACAAAATGTTTTTTTTTTTTTTTTCTGAAAACAAGAAAATAATGTTTACTTGTCTAGAAAATCCTTCTGGATTTAAGAATTTTGAGATATTTTGGCTGGAAACAAGACAAAAAATCTAAGAAAGTGTAGTAAATGAAGTGAATTTGTTTAGATTGAATCTTCTGATGCTGTTTATTCCCATATATTTATATTTTCATCTGGAATAGTTGTGTAAAAATTCTCAAAAATATGCTAAACTGTCTTTTTTTTCTTGATTTCTCATGAATACAGTGGAAAATACATTTTAACTCAGAAATTGCTAATAATAATTACAAAGAATTGTCAAGTTGCATTGGATCAAACATGAAATTTTAAATCAAATTTTAAATTTTAAATTTCCAAAATTGGTTGCCTGACAAAATGTTTTTTTTTTTCTGAAAACAAGAAAATAATGTTTACTTGTCTAAAAAATCCTTCTGGATTTAAGAATTTTGAGATATTTTGGCTGGAAACAAGACAAAAAATCTAAGTAAGTGTAGTAAATGAAGTGAATTTGTTTAGATTGCATCATCTGATGCTGTTTATTCCCATATATTTATATTTTCATCTGGAATAGTTGTGTAAAAATTCTCAAAAATATGCTAAACTGTCTTTTTTTTTCTTGATTTCTCATGAATACAGTGAAAAATACATTTTCACTCAGAAATTGCTAATAATAATTACAAAGAATTGTCAAGTTGCATTGAATTAAGCATGAAATTATGTAAAATAGTTGTGTAAAAATGCTTAATAATATGCTAAACTTTGTCTTTTTTATGATTTGTTTCTAATTGCACATTGATCTTGATTAAGTATTTCCTATAAATACACTGAAAAATTAATTTTCACTCAGAAATTGCTAATACTAATCACAAAGAATTGTCAAGTTGCATTGGATCAAACATGAAATTTTAAATCAAATTTTAAATTTTAAATTTCCAAAATTGGTTGCCTGACAAAATGTTTTTTTTTTTTTTTCTGAAAACAAGAAAATAATGTTTACTTGTCTAGAAAATCCTTCTGGATTTAAGAATTTTGAGATATTTTGGCTGGAAACAAGACAAAAAATCTAAGAAAGTGTAGTAAATGAAGTGAATTTGTTTAGATTGAATCTTCTGATGCTGTTTATTCCCATATATTTATATTTTCATCTGGAATAGTTGTGTAAAAATTCTCAAAAATATGCTAAACTGTCTTTTTTTTCTTGATTTCTCATGAATACAGTGGAAAATACATTTTAACTCAGAAATTGCTAATAATAATTACAAAGAATTGTCAAGTTGCATTGGATCAAACATGAAATTTTAAATCAAATTTTAAATTTTAAATTTCCAAAATTGGTTGCCTGACAAAATGTTTTTTTTTTTTCTGAAAACAAGAAAATAATGTTTACTTGTCTAAAAAATCCTTCTGGATTTAAGAATTTTGAGATATTTTGGCTGGAAACAAGACAAAAAATCTAAGTAAGTGTAGTAAATGAAGTGAATTTGTTTAGATTGCATCATCTGATGCTGTTTATTCCCATATATTTATATTTTCATCTGGAATAGTTGTGTAAAAATTCTCAAAAATATGCTAAACTGTCTTTTTTTTTTCTTGATTTCTCATGAATACAGTGAAAAATACATTTTCACTCAGAAATTGCTAATAATAATTACAAAGAATTGTCAAGTTGCATTGAATTAAGCATGAAATTATGTAAAATAGTTGTGTAAAAATGCTTAATAATATGCTAAACTTTGTCTTTTTTATGATTTGTTTCTAATTGCACATTGATCTTGATTAAGTATTTCCTATAAATACACTGAAAAATTAATTTTCACTCAGAAATTGCTAATACTAATCACAAAGAATTGTCAAGTTGCATTGGATCAAACATGAAATTTTAAATCAAATTTTAAATTTTAAATTTCCAAAATTGGTTGCCTGACAAAATGCTTTTTTTTTCTGAAAACAAGAAAATAATATTTACTTGTCTAGAAAATCCTTCTGGATTTAAGAATTTTGAGATATTTTGGCTGGAAACAAGACAAAAAAATCTAAGTAAGTGTAGTAAATGAAGTGAATTTGTTTAGATTGCATCATCTGATGCTGTTTATTCCCATATATTTATATTTTCATCTGGAATAGTTGTGTAAAAATTCTCAAAAATATGCTAAAGTTTGTCTTTTTATTACTTGTTTCTAATTGCACATTTTGATTTCTCATAAATACACTGAAAAATCAATTTTCGCTCAGAAATTGCTCATAATAATTACAAAGAATTGTCAAGTTGCATTGAATTAGGCATGAAATTTTAAAGCAGAAAGACTGAAATAGTTTTTTTTTTTGTTTAAACGTCCTCCAATAATCGTTGAATTTT